>NW_022589729.1:22408133-22467824 GCF_004348235.1 Phoca vitulina
CTCCCCCATCATCCCCCCTGCAGCCTTCACTGACCCTCTCCCCTGTCCCCCCTGCAGCCTGGCCAGGCAGTGGACTCTAGAGGATGAGGAGGAGCAGGAACGTGAGCGCCGGCGGCGGCACCGAAATCTGAGCTCCACTACGGACGATGAGGCTCCCAAGCTTGCCCAGGATGGTGCACCGGCTGCCCAGAGGTGCTCGGGTCAGGGTGGGGGGACGAGGCACCATTTCCCTATCCCAGGTGACTGGGACGGATTTAGCAGGCCCAGACAGACGGCGTACGACAGGTTTGGCCTGCCTAGCCAATGTGATGAAGGTCTGAAGATAAGCTTCCAGCTCCTCACCCTCCCTAGACTCTCGTCCACACACCAGCCCCCAACCTCTTCGGAAGCAGAACACGGGCGACTTGCTGAGATCGCTTACCCAGGGAGTGGCAGGGCCAGACTTCTCGTCCAGATCTCTCAGTATCTGGCTTAACCCTTTCCACAGCCCACGCTGCCTCCCTGTCTCCCTGACTCCATGATTCGCTCCTGAGGGGAGGGACACGGGGGCTACTCTTGCCGCCTAGATTTTAGGGCTATGAGGGAAAGCAAGTCCCCCGTGTGCCAGGACAGTGGTGGGCACTCACAGGGAAGGAGTCTCATTTCACCCAAATAAACCCTGTTTGCAGATTGGGAAGCTGAGGCGCAGACAGTGAATTAACTTGCCCCAAAGCACACGGAGGGCAGGGGGGTGAGGGAGGAAAGGAATCTCCTTTGGCTGGAGGCCAAGTGCTACAGGTTTTGGACAGTCTCCTCGTGTTACTCTTGTTCCCCTGGGCCCCCCGGGCGAAGGGACAACTCTGTGTGTGCCCCGGGCCACGCCAGGGCCGTGGCTGCCACGTGACTAACAGGAGTGCAGGGTGGCCTTTGGGAAGCTCTGGGTTCTACTCCCAGTTCCACCGCACATTATCTGGGTGACCTTTGACACATCCCTGAATGTCTCTGGTCTTGATCTAAGCTCTAAGGGGCGAAGACTGCATTTATTCCTTTTGACCTCCAACGCCCAGCACGGGGCCGGGCACCTGTAAGGTAGCCGTTCAGTGTTTGTTGATTGGGTCTGAACACGGGGTAGTTGGTCCTGGTAGAGGTCTATCAACTTTTTAAAAGCACGGAGTGCTTTGTTCAGATGATTTCCCGGAAACCCAATATGTAAAGCAGGTAAAAGCGATCCTTATTTAAGTGACAGTTGGGGGGCGGGGGAGGCCAGGGCTCTACTTCCTCACCCCCTCCCTGGCAGCCCCGGAAGCTTCTCCACTGGGTCAGGTCGCCCCAGGGTCTCTCCCACCTCTGATAGCCTCTCATTCTTATCTCCCACCCCATCTCCCATCTTCTGGCCTAGACTGCCGAGCGTGGAGGAAGGAGAGGTGCCCAAGCCACGAACCTCAGCCTCTAAAGATGAGGAGGAGGACACCCAGGCCATGCTCAGGACCCGGCAGGAGCGGAGGCAGAGGCTGCAGGTGGTGGAGGCTGCGCAGGCCCCCAGCCCGCCGGGGGCACAGGAGCCAAGGGACAGCTCTGGCCCAGGGCAGGCCAAGCAGCAGCCCCTTGTGCCCAAGAAGGACGGGGAGCTGCCACCTCGCCGGAGACTGAGCCGGGAGCGGCGGGGCCCCTGGGCCGGGGAGGAAGAGAGCTTGGCGGGTCGAGAGTCCGAAGGTGGGAAGAAGGAGGTCTTAGAGAAGTCGGCAGTCTTGGAGAAGCCCCCCGTCCTGGGGAAGACATTAGTACTTGGAAGGAGACTGGTCTCAGAGGAAACGTCCATCTCAGAGAAGGCTCTGGGCCCTGAGAAAACATCTGTGTCAGAGAAGAAGTCAATTCTAGAAAAAACAAGTGTGTCGGAGAAGCTGCCAGCCCCAGGGAAGACTTCAGACACGGAAAGGAGAGTAGTTTCTGAGAAAGCATCGCTCTTTGTGAAGTCTCTGGTGTCAGAGAAGACCCAGGCCACCGAGACAAAGCTGGCCCCAAAGAGGGCGGCCGCCTCAGGGCAGCCCCAGGCAGGGGGACAGCTGGCCTCGGGGGGAAGCCAGCCCCCCCCCACCACAGGGCAGAGGGGAAGGGCCCTCCCCGAGAAGAGCCCACCATCCTCGGCCAAGCTGGGAGAGCAGGGGGCGCCGGACCCTCCAACTGTGGCTTCCCGCCTCCCGCCCATCACATTCCAGGTCGGCAGTGCCCCTGCCCCTCCCAGCCCTGCACGTGCCCCTTTCGTCCTGCCCCAGGTGGTCTCTGGCTACCTCGCTGTTTCCTGTCCTCTCACTGTGAGGCTGGCTTGGGCCGTTTCCTCTCCCCCTACCTGCTTCTAGTCTCTGTCAGAACAGACACTAAAGCAGGGGCTAGCTGAAAAGGGCATCAACTGTGTGACAGAGAGCACCGCCACCCTGCACCCCATCCTCATCCAGGGCCTGGATTTCAGGACACCAGCAGCCTTTTGGGAAGCCACAGGTCCTTCCAGAAGTTCTGCTAGAAAGCTCTGTCTGGTGGCCCAGCCCCACAGAACTGTGTCCACCGTCCCCACAGCAGAGGCGGAGAGGTGGGAGGCCCCAGAGGAAGGCATAGGACTGTTTTCTTCCCTCCCTTCCTCCTGCAGCTCCTGGGATGAGCCAGGCCACATGCGGTCCCCATGGAGGCTTGGGCTTTGGGCTACCCAGACCTCCTGTGTGACACTCCCCCACTCCATCCAGGTGAAAATTCCCAGCAAGGAGGAAGAGGTGGACACACTCTCGCCCACCCAGGCCACCTACAGCAGCTCCCTCAAACGCTCCAGCCCCAGGACCATCTCCTTTCGGGTGAGAGCCCAGGGCACCTTTTGTCTCCAGTCCACTGGAGGGCAAGCCGGGGAAATCAGCATTTATTACAGCATGAGGCCTTAGGTTAGATATCAAGTGGATCCTTTGGCTCGAGAGGGGTTTTGGATTCCCGTGGGTGGCCAAGAGCAGATGACTTGGATTAACTGAAGGAGAGCAGGTTAATGACCCAGCTGGTGGGGGTGGATGAGACTGAGCAGCCCCACCTAGTGGGCAAGGCCGGAGCTGCAGGAAGAGGGCACCGGGCGGGTTCAGTGGCAGGGGCCCCACACCTGCCTTCATCAGTTCCTGATCTCACCTGGGAGGCTGGCACAGGGGGAAAGGGTAGGGGCTGAGAGCAGTGGGGCTCTCCTAGAGCTCCGTGCTCTGCCTCTGCTCCAGTAGTACAAGTTGTGTGGACTGGGACTCTCATCTCACCTTCTGGTATTTACTCTCACTTCCTTGGTTCACTGGGTGGTTCATTCATTTTTCACTGACTGTGCTTTGTACCCCTGATGTGTGCCAGGCCCTGGGGAGGAAGCTGGAGGCCTGGTGTTGATCGGGGCTGGTCCCTGCCTGACAGGGCTCATGGGCAGTAGGAATGCAGACAGGAAAATAGATGGTTGAGGTGGGGGGTGGGGCACAGGAGGGGCTTTTGACCCAGCCTGGTGGGTGGGGGCAGGTGTCTCCCAGACAAGAGGAAGGTCTTTAATGGAGGTTTGGTTGGGGGTTGGAGGAGGAGGAGGAGGAATATTCAGAGAGGTGAGCCCTTCCCTTGTGGAAGGCCCTGGCCTCCTTGGGACTCTCACTCATCAGAGCCTTTCCTTCTTGTTTCAGATGAGCCCCAGGAAAGACAACTCAGAAACAACCTTAACCCGCAGGTCAGGGGCCTGGAGGCTCTGGCTTTGTCTGATCTGGTCACGTTCAGCCTATGCATGTTGAGCGCCTGCCGTGTGTACTCCCAGGCGGGGCCACAGGCCACCTGAGGGGAAGGTGCCATCCTCAGCCAGGGCTCCAGGTCCTGCAGGGACACTGGACTGACATGAGGGTCGGAGGCCCAAGGAGATGGAACAGGGAGGGAAGGGATCAGGGAGAGCTTCCTGGAGGAGGCAGGGTTTGGGTGGGGCTCTGAAGGTAGAAGAAGCTGGGGTGGAGAGGAGGAGGAGGGCCTCTTAGGAGGGGGCCTATGAAGAGTACAGGGAAGGGGAAGGCTCTGCTTTAGCAGGCCTGATGCTGGGGGGCCTGGGAATCCACATGTTCCATGAGCATCCCCGTGCCCCATAATTTTGATGCAAGTAGTTTAAGGACTGTGGTTTTTTTTTTTGTTTGTTTTTTTTTTTTAAGATTTTATTTATCTACTTGACAAGAGACACAGCGAGAGAAGGAACACAAGCAGGGGGAGTGGGAGAGGGAGAGGTAGGCTTCCCGCTGAGCAGGGAGCCCGTCTCGGGGCTCGATCCCAGGACTCTGGGATCATGACCTGAGCCGAAGGCAGACGCTTAACGACTGAGCCACCCAGGCGCCCCAGGACTGTGTTTTGAAGAAAAGAAACTGAAATGGCGTCTGAAAAGCAGTTGTGCTTATGTATTAGGAATTCCATGCACTCGTGCTGTGTCCGTCTGCCCCTACACATTTGCGGAGGCCGACTGTCCTGGGCTAGGCCTGGGGTGACGGTGGCGGCAAGGGGGCCCACAGATGAATGAGACATGGCTGCTACTCTCCAGCATCTCCCATCGGGCCAGTAAACATGCAAGAGCCCCTCAGCAGGGAGGTGCAGGGACAGGAACGTGGCCCCGGAGTGGTGGCAACAGCCCAGCCTGCGGGAGCCAGAGGATATGTCACAGAGCAATTGACTTCCGGGTGGGACTTGAAAGAGAGGGCCCAGCACAAGTAAAGGCACAGAGGGTGAAAAGCGTGAGGTATCTGGTTAACTGGCACATAAGCATGTGGAGAAAGGGGTTGGGGCATCGGGGGGACACTGGTGTCAGGAGGGGAGGCAGGGACCAGACCACGAGAGCCTTGTATGCTCTACCAGGGAGTTTGGTCCCTGCCCCGTGGCCTGAGAGGCTTGAGCTGGAAGGAAGGACAGAGTGGGCTTCGTTTGGGGTGGGAGCGGTGGCGGCAGGAGGGGGAGAGCTTGGGGTGGCAGGCCGAGGGAGCAGAAGGAAGGTGACTGCGGTGGTGGGGAAGGTGGGGGCGGGGGAGGTTCAGGAGACGTGTGAGGTGTGAGGTGGAAGTGACAAGACGGGGGAGGAATGGCAGATACTTCTGATCCTGGGGGTGTCCTGCTGAGTGGGATGTTTCTAGGGAGGTGAGGAAGGTCCTTGGACTTCTGCAGTCGATTTTCACCTTGGCCAAGTCATTAGAGTCTCGTTCAGTGAGGGAGGCCGTCTTCTCTTTGTCCAGAGTGTGGGTGGGCACTACTCGGGCTCCGGGCGGGCCGAGGGCAGAGGTCTCACCTGGTTTGTCCTGGCCTGTCCTGGTTTGTCCCGCAGCGCCAGCATGCGGCCCCCGGCTGGCACAGTCAAGTTAGGGGAGAAGCTGGAGAGATACCACTCGGCTGTCCAGGTGGGCAGGGCTCCTGCGGAGGGGCCTCGATACCCGGCCGGCTTGGTGGGTGTGGCCGGGGCGCCTCACCTCCGTGGCTCAGCCGTCTGTGTTCTGTTTCCAGAGATCAGAATCGGTCAAGTTGCCCGGCTCCTCCCGCACCGACTTCTTTGTGGCTCCCGTGGGCGTAGCCAGCAAGCGCCACCTCTTTGAGAAGGAGCTGGTAGGCCAGAGCCGAGCAGACCCGGCCTCCAGCCGGAAGGTGAGGGGCTCGGGCCCAGCTGGGTGTTTGGGCTGATTAGGCCTGAGGCCTCCGAACGTAGAACCGGGTGTTTTCATGTGTCCATTTTGGTAGAACCTGCCGTTGACTCGAGTTGCCACGCACGAGCCCATCTCCTTAGCTGCGCACAGCACTCCCTTGGGGGTGGGGGTGGGGGTGGGCTGGGGGCCTTCCCGGGTATATGTGGCACGTGCTGAGTGGATATGGGAGCAAGGCAGAATCGTATCCTTGTGCCAGGGCCCTTTCTGAAGACGCCATGCTGTTACCAGCAGCTCCAAGCCCTGAGCTGCAAGCCTTTCTTTTCAGGATCGCTTGAGGCTTTCAGGGGTTGTGACATCAAAGCTCAGCCTGTGGCTCAGCAGGACCCAGGAGTCTGGAGATCAGGACCCGCAGGCACGTCGTCCCTCCCTGAGATCTCGTGCCATGGGCCTTTCATGGTGGAATGACTTGGGTCAGAGAGGGGGCAGCCCTGAGGGAAATGGAGATGTGCCCGGAGCGGAGACCATGCGGAGTAGGGAGGCCTAAGTCTGTCACCGGGAGGCAGAAGAGAGGAGGAATGGGTCTGGGGTCTTCCCTCTCAGGAAGGGGAGGGGCCTGGGGAATCCCAAGCCCCCTCTGCAGTGTGCCTTACTCTGCCCTAACCCCCCATGTCTCCAACCAGGAGGTGCGGAAAGAGTCAGGAGCCACCAAGAGGACCCAGGGGGGAAACAAAGACTCCTCCCTGGATGTAGAGGTGAGGGGCGGAGAGGGGCTGGCCCTGGGGAGACCCCACCCCCGCCCCCGCCCCTCCAACTGCATAGTCCCAGTAGCCGGAATGTCAGGGTTCTGCTCTCAGGCTGGTTTGACCCAACCTCGAGAACACTGGTCGGACCCCTGAGCTGGTTTCTCTGTGCCCGCAGCTCTGCAAAGCCCCTTCAACAAGCAGGTTTGGGGTTTCTGACCACTGTGGGTGTGGGCCTCGGGCCAAGGGATGCCTTCCTGTCCACAGACCCCCTTCCCTCTCAGCCCTAGGAGCCTCCTTGTCTCTCCTGACAGACCTCTGCCCCACAGGTGTGACGAGCCCTGCCAGGACGGACCTGCGAGTGTGCATCTCAGGGGCCCTCCCTCAGGCCAGGCCCTGCCGACAGTAGCATCCCTGTCTCTCACCCCTGCACCCTCTCTGCCTCTGGACCTGGCGCCACGAGTGTCGGGGAGCCTCAGCCACCTCCTTCCCAGTCTAGCGTCTGGGGGCGGGTGTGCCCCGGCCCCTTCTCGTCCCACTGCAGGCACAGCAGATCCTGGGACCCGGTGTCCGCCCGGGCACAGCACCGGCTCTCGTCAGCACCGTGTGGCCTCCACGTCCTGTCCGGAGGTGGCCTCCAGGCCCTGCTCACGTCCAGGGGCGGGGCGGTGCTGTCCCCCCTGGAGTGTGCCTCCACGTGCCTGTGATGTCTGTCCCTCACTGAGGCCTGGAGCCACCCCCCTCAGTCCCTGCGGCCTGCCTCCAGCTCGCTGAGGCCCGTCAGGCCAGATTGGCCAGGCCTGCCCTGTGTCTTCCGTGCGCCCTGTCTCCCTGCTTCCTTTGCCTGTCGCTTCCTTGGCCTGCTGCTCGGCCAGGGGCTTGGTGCCGTTTTGTGCGCCCCTTCACCCTCTTTCTGAAAAAGCTGTTCTCAGGAAAGAGCTGATAAACTCATTCACTCTCAGGTGTGACGAATAAGACCTTAAGAATGGATTCCTTCCCGGAGGACTTGCTTTTGAGCGGGGTCGTCTGCAGTGTGTGAGGAGGATTGTTGTGACTGGATGGGGGGGTCAGGTGTCGTTTTCCCTGCAGCCCCTCTTTTCCTCACGTTGGGGTGGGCGGCCACCCGGTCCTAGCCTAGTGGCTTGGTGGGGGGGCTGGGACTAGAGTGCCACGGCTCCGCCACGCTTCCCCAGCGCGGTCTCCCCGCCCCCAGTGTCATGGCCCGTGTGAGCTTGGAGAAGGCTGAGCTTTCTTTTTTTTTTTTTTAAAGATTTTATTTATTTGACAGAGAGACACACAGCGAGAGAGGGAACACAAGCAGGGGGAGTGGGAGAGGGAGAAGCAGGCTTCCCGCCGAGCAGGGAGCCCGATGCGGGGCTCGATCCCAGGACCCTGGGATCATGACTCGAGCCGAAGGCAGACGCTTAACGACTGAGCCACCCAGGCGCCCCAAGGCTGAGCTTTCTGAGCATCTAGGACAAACCGAGCTCAGTCTGGTGCTCTGTCGAACCCCTTAATGCTGTAATTTAAAAAAAATGTATGTATGTGTGTGTACGTACACACGTTGTATTATACATATATGGATATACATTTATATCACACACATATTTATATACTCTACTACACACACATCTACATGTATATTATACACACACACACACACACACCTATTTTTTTTTCCCCATTTAAATTTGATTAGAACTCTTCTTCTGACTGCTCTGGTTTTACCCAGAACCAGCTGGGGAGGGAGGGAGGGAGAAGTGCAGAGCCCTCCCCACTTCCACTTTGTCCCTTGTCCCCAGACATACCTGGAAAACCCCAGGGTTTCTCAGAACACAGCCCTTAAGGGCATCACGAGGCCTTAGTTCCCCAAGCTGTGGGTGCTGACACACCAGCCAGGGACTACCAGCCTGTCCCAGCCTCTGTGACTAGGAGTGAGGGCTCCTGTCTTGGGTCCTTAGGTCCAGGGGACAGAAGGCGCTCAGGGCCCCATCTGTGCAGACCTCCCAGTGACCTCAGGCTGGCCCATCTGCAGCTGGTGGCTGGTCCCGAGCCTGCACTGAGCTAGGGATAGTGGGACCTGGAGGCCCCGCCCTGCACCCCACTAATTCCCCCAAGGGCTGGAGCTTTTGCAAGAGCTCCACCTCCAGAATTTGAGGACAAAACCAGCGTTGCCCAGAGACTCAAAGGACCTGCTGGACTCAAGGTTCAAACAAGGACCTAGGATTTTTGGACGCTCATGTTCTCAAGTTTGGGAAGTCTCTTGGCAGGTGAATTTGTTTTGCAGGCAGGACTGTCCTCACATAGGCTTTTCTTGGGAGAGACTCCCAGAAACCCTCCTCCAGAGTGGAGGCCTGGGTGGGGGCGGAGGGGGCTGGCTTGGGCCGGGGTGTCTGGGGGATCGTGGTGGCTACTTCCTCAGGGTGTTGAAACGCTTCATGCCTGCACATCCTCCCTGGGGTGACCATCAAGGACAGGCCGCAGGGTAGAGTGTTGGGGGACATGACCCCGTGACTCCCTGTCCTTTGCATTCATGCCTCCCTTCTTCCCTTCCCCCACAAAGAGGCCCTGATCTCATTCCTGGCAGGGGACAGCCACGCGACAAGGAGACAATTATATGCACAAGATGATTTCAGCTGGGGACAGGTGTGAGGACAGAGTGCAGCATGCTGGTGACTGGATGGCTGAGCGGGCAGGGGAGGACTCTTGGGGGAGGTGACATTGAGCACCCTCTGGAGAGAGAAGTCCCCCTAACCATATACCTACCACTCCTTGCCCGGTCTACTCTCCTGCCCTAGTGTCCTTGGGACCCCACACATGCCCTGCTCTTTTGTGGGTCCTTAAAGTTGCAAGCAGTGTTCCAGCATATGCTTCTTCCAGTAAAACTCTGGGTAAGCACCATCTCTTTGTTTCCTCTTCCCTTCCACCATTAGCTCTAGGAGGGAACTCATGTAGTGTAAGGACAGGGCACCCATGACAGGCTGGGAGCAGCCCTGCCGTGTCAAGGTGTGGCTGCTGGAACGTGGCTGGATTTTCTCACTGCCTGCCTGTCCCCCCGCTTCTCTGAATTAAATCCCTGCTTTAGAACAGTTAGTAAAAGCCTCACATGGTCCATGAGTGCCAAGAACCTGGATTTTTTCGGGGAGGCTTTGGTGATTTAGGTGCTCAGGTGCCTCTCCCAGGCATCTGTGCAAACAAATTATGGCCTGTTTGAAGGACTGTTGGGCTTATGAGGAACAGTAACCCACTGAAAGTGGCTCAAGTGAAGGGAAGGCCTAAGACAAGCAATCCCTAGATTCCAGGAGATTCCAGGCCAGGACACAAAGCAAGGCTGGGCCTCGGTGGGCTAGATAGGAGAGAAGGACCATAATGCTTTTCCTCCATCTCTCAGGGACAGCCTGGTTGTTCCCTGTTCCTCTGTCAGCTTGCTCCCCCCACCTGCCCCCCCTGCCTCCTCTCTGCTGGCCCGTGCCCCCTGCTCCCCCAGGATGCTGTCTGGCAGGCCCGTGGCCTTGGCTCGCCCTGCCACAGCTCTGCTGGCCGCCTAGAGGGGCTCATGGCGGGATAAGCCTAAAGGTGGGGCATCAGACCACTGGGCTCCGAGGCCACTGGGGACCCTGGAGGGGACAGTTTCAGCTGAGTTGATGGGGCAAGAGTATGACAGTGGATTCAGGGAGCCGCAAGTGGAAATCCCACATTCTCTCAAGAACGGTGGCGGTGGGCACAGCAGAGTAGCTCCCAAGGCAGCAGGACTGAGAAGAGAGTCCAGGACCTGGAGGCTTGGATACATGGTCAGGTGGGGGGAGGAGGCCAGGAAAGGGGGAGACTGGCTTTCTTCACCCACAGAGAAATAGATAAGAATGCGCATCACTGATGGGCAAGATCTGGAAGGGCTGGGGGGTTCAGAGTTCAGAGGCACACGGGAGGAGCGGGCCTGGCCCAGAGGAGGGATGTTTCTTCTTCAGAGGTAGGGGAGAGGCCTTGGAGACTCAGAGACATTGAGGGGGGGCAGTCAGCTCGGACTTGCTTTCCGCCCCCGATTTCCATCCTGTATTGAGCCCCAGGATGTCTTGGGCACTGTGCTAGGGGCTGAGGACATGCAAGCCAACCACAAAACCCCTGGATCCTGGCCTACGGATCTTACAATCTAGTAGGTTTAGCAGATCGTGGTCCCGTATTCCTTCATCTTCAAGCCTTAGGGGGATGCACTTCAGCGGTCCTCATGGCCCCCTCAAACAACCCAGCTGCCTGTCTGAGGAGAACCATCATTCCTGATTGGAAGTTCTACCTTGTATCTGACCCCCTGGAGCAGTTTTAGTTCCTTCCCAGTGAGGAGGGCTTGTCACATGGCTCTGGGGGGGCATGGAGCAGACCCACTTTGCAGATGTCCTCACTGAGGCCTGCCAAGCCTGCCTGCAAGGCCCCTCAGCCCAGTAGAAACAGCCAGTAGCCTGGAAGACGTCTTTCCCCACAGCATCATTTTCTGTGTAGCTGCAGATAAGCCCTTCCCTCTGCCCACCAGACCCCCCTGGCCCAGAGACTCATGAAGTGTCTCGGAGTTTGCCCTCTGCCCCCCAGCGCTGCTCCCAGCCTGCCTTCCCAGGCCTGGGCCTCTGGCATCTGCTTTATCAGGATTCTTAAGAGGGATAGCTGGTTTCTGTTCCATGCCTGCTCCCTCCTCTCTTGCCTGCGTATCTGCTCTGGTTTTAAATAGCTTATCTGAGCAGCTGGACAACCACATGGGCTTATATGGCGTGGGCTGCATGTCCCTTTAGCCCTGTCCCCGGCACCTGCCAAAATAGCACCCAGCACCCCCCGCGCCCCCGCCGCGTCTCCGGCTGCACATCCCTCCCACCGCAGGGCTTGGCTTACGGGGCCCCAGCCCACAGGCCTGCTTAAAGCCCTCTCCATCCCCTGCCCTCACCCAGTCCCCGCTGAGGCTGAGCAGATACCTCGGGATCTGTCGGCAGCTCCTGGTTTGAGGTAAGACTCGGGCACAGCTCGAGATGGGGAGAGCAGAGAGGAGAGGGAAGATGTCTTGCAGCCTGGCACCTTTCCCAGAGTCTGCCTGCGTCCACACTGCGGGGATGTCAGAGTTGCTGGTGGTCCACGTTCCCTCCAAGAAGAGGCCACACTTTAGAGGAGGTGTCGCTGGGATGGGACTCTGAGACTAGCGCCATAGGGCAGCAGCGACCCTCTGTTAGCAGTCAGAGCCTTGGATCTGGGTCCCAGACCTGCCACTAAAGATACTGTGTAGCTGGAAAGTCTTGGGTGACTACCTTTCCCTCCCTGGGCCTCAATTTCCTCATCTGTAGAATGGACGAGATAATCACCAGGCCTCTGCCTGCTCAAAAGACAATGAAGCTCTAAGCAACGGGGCCTCCCCCAGATTGCTCGGTCCCGACCCTCACCTCCAGGCCCAGGGCCCCCTGAACCTTTCCAGGCAAGTCCTTCTGGATTCAGAGCAGAGCAAGACTGCGGTCGTATCAGTCACAAAGAGGGCCTGGTGGTCAAATTCTCATCTCCAGCAAGTCAGTAACTGTCTTGGAAGCGTTGAGAAAGAGCACACGTGCAGGGCAGGCAGGGACCTCTGGAGCAGCTCTGCAAGCAGACAGGAGACGTTCGTCTGACTTCCAGAGCCAGCACCACCCCCCTCTGCAGAGAGAAAGCACCGCCAAGCAGCACTTGGGGGGCTGAGGGGGGAGAGACCCCACCGCAAGGTCCTCTCATGGGCTGTGAGCCCAGCTCCAGGGGTCAGAGTCTAGCTGCCCCCTGCCCCCAGGGTCTCTGCGAGTGTGACCCTTGCCCCACCTCATCCCGACATGCCCTGGAGGGACAGACCTTGCTCTGGGTCTGGGAGTGGCAGAGAAGGTCATATTCCCTTGATTTTCAGCTTCTCCTGGGCAGGCGGAGCAAATGTCTACGGAAGTGATTGCCTGGAGTGCAAGGAATTTCAAAGGACATTCCGGGCCCTGTGCAGTTGGGAAGCCACCTGACCTCCAGAATTCCTCCTCTGACCCCAGTCTCACAGGGCAGGTCCTCTGAGCGGCTTGGGTTACCCACTGGCCCGCCTCAACCCTGTCCCCTAGCTCTCCTGGTGGGCTGACAGCTGCAGGCTTGGGAGGAGTCCAGCTGGATGCTGGGGACAAGGGCTGAGGGATGGGGCCTACATTCCTCAGACACTCAGAGACTTGTTTCTGCAAGACGGGAACTTGAAGCTCATCTATTTTATAGATAAGCTAATTGAAGCCTAGAGAGATTAAGTGACTTAGCTAAGGTCACACAGCAAAAACTGGGTTTTAAACCCAGATCTTTTTTTTTTTTTTAAAGTAATCTCTATGCCGAATGTGGGGCTTGAACTCACGACCCCAACATCAGGAGTCTCCCGGTCTATGGACTGAGTCAGCCAGGCACCCCTACATCCAGATCTTTTGACCTTATGGCCATTGTTCTTTGTGCCTTGTATTGTTTTTGACTTACTCCCCCAGGAAGGTGACCCTGATCTCTTGGCTGTGAGGGAGTTTGGCTAGAAAGCGGTCTGTGGAAGCAGGTGAGGGTCTGGGTGTGAAGACACAGCTGCTTTGCACATTCTCATTCCTCGCCTTGCCAGGGTCCTGACTGGATCTCATTCCAAAGCTGTAACCTCAGCCCATCCCCTGCCACTTCATCTGTCTTGCCTTTGGGCCATTGGCTTGGCAGCGTCCTCTCGGGTGAATTCAAGCCCTTCCCTGCTCTCCATCCTTGCTATTTTTAGGAGTTGGATGGTGCTCCCGGGAGCAGGGAGAGGGCTCCAAGCTGCTCTTTCTTCCTCTGAGCCCCTGAGCCATTGCTGGTGGCTCTGAGCTGGTGGGAGGGCAGGGCAGGAGAGGACAGAAAGCTAGAGGCCACATGCCCCATGCTGGCATGCATAGCTCCCCTGAGAAACTTCTCTGTCCTGCCTGAGGTGACAGACTCCTCCCAGGGTGCTAGTCCTGGCTACTGCCCTGGGGCTTGGGGCAGAGCATATCTGGGGTTAGGGGGCTATTCTCTTTGGCCACTCTCATCCGAAGACCCATTTGGAGATGCTCTGGAGTTTGGGTCTTTCTTCAGCACAGTGAGGGTCCATCCTCCTGCATGACACCATTCATGCCGGCCATCTCTTCTCGCCCACCCCCATCCCAGGGGAGCCAAACCGTGGCTCAGAGTTCCTGTCCAATGCTCTGTGTAAACCCTCCCTCCCTGCCCCCACCCTACTCCTGCAGAGAGAGCTGGGGAGGGCCCTGCTGGGCTACAGGCGCGCTCGTCCTGAGCCCAGCAGGACCGGACAGCTCTGGAGCAGGTTCAGATGAGCGGCCAGCTCGAGGCTGCCATGGGCACTGGGTCTGGGGGAGTTCTCCACGCAGAGGGGCAGTCGTGAGCAGAGGCTCCTTCGGAGTTCCTCAACCTGAAAGCGGCTGCCTGGCAGCAGACATCACCCCACCCCTCCAGAGCAGGGACTGTCCCTGGGTGTCCGCAGGTGGGTGCCTGGGGCGTCACTCCAGGAGGATGTGCAGGGAGAGGTGGAGAGGGTGGTAAGCGGTGCTCTGTGGCCCCGTCCCTGTGGCTTGGGTCAGAAGTTGGTGGCTCACGAGAAGCCTCACTGAGGCGGCCGCCCTCACACCACCTTACCCCTCTCCTCGCTGGGGCAGATGGACAGCTTTCATGCTGCCCAGCTCTGGGGGGCGCCGTTCAGCTCTCAGCCAGTGTGAGTGGCGCCCCTGGGCGGCACGTTGCTGTGGCCCAGGAGGGTTGGGTTATAATGGGTATTCATCAGGGGTCTGCTCTGGGCCAGGTACTTTATTAGCTCTGAGCCCCACAGCCTCCCCAGCGGAGGAGCCCTTTCACAGAAGAGGGGACTGAGGGGGAAGGAGGTTACGTGACCTTTCCAAGGTCACAGGCAAATGTGAGATGGAGCCAGGATTCACATCCGGGTTTGTCTCGCCCCTCCCTGTAATTGCATGGAAATACAATAAAACCTGACACTGCCTCGTGCTTTCCACTTTCCTTAATGTCCACTTACTCCTCATAAAGACCCCTGAGTAGCCAGGATGTGTATGCTGTATCTCCGTGGTTCGGAGGTGTTAAACAAAGACTTGCCCAAACACACTCAGCAAGCTGATGGAAGAGGATTCGAATTGTCCTTTCCTATCCCAGTTAAGGGAGTATCTCAAATTGAGTTCCCTGGGCAAACATTCTTTAATTGGAATTTGTACTGATCGGCGGTAGTTTAATGTGAAATCCCGAGATGATACGGGTCCCATGTACACTTTGCCCAGTCCCCCCAACGGTACATGTGCACATCTGTGGTATGGATCGAAACTAGGACATGGACTTCGCTACAAACCATAGCCTGACGCAGACTTCCCCAGCTCTACTTAGACCAGGTGTGTGTGAAATTCTCTATGGTTTTAACCTGCGTAGGCTCATGTGTTCATCACCACACTCAAGACACTAGACCGTTCTAAAACCACAAAAGTCCTATGTGCCTTTTTAAAAATTGTTAAGTATTCTCTACACCCAAGGTGGGGCTTGAGCTCAACATCGGAAGATCAAGAGTGGCCCGCTCCACGGACTGAGCCAGCCAGGCGCCCCTCCTGTGTGCCTTTCATCACCATGCCCACCTCCCCTCACCTTCTTCCACCCCACACACAGCCCTCGACAAGCACCAGTCTAGTCTCCATTTCTATAATTTTGCCATGTCAAGAATGTTACATAAGTGAAATCACGTGAATTGGCCTTTTCCTCCTCCGTGAGGGTAATTCCCTGGAGATTCACCCAAGGTGTCTCGAGTATCACTGGTTTATTCCTTTTCATTGCCGAGACGTAGTCCACGCTATGGATGTGCCACAGTCCGTTGAACCAACCTCCCAGGGGAGCTTTGTGCGGTGACGAGCAGACCCCATGGAGGGGGGCTGCACAGCTTTGCTGCCCTGAATGCCTGGCAAGGTTGTGGGCTGGAAAGGTTGAGAAACTATAGATACATTGTTTTGAGAGTTACAATGATTTGCACCAGAACAGGGACATTCCAAAAGGTTTGCCTGTTGAGGGGCAAGGAGTGAAATGGGCATCGGCTGGTTGCCCTTGTGGTGATGTGGGGGTTACTATCCCCCCCGACAGAGGAGGAAGCAGGCTCCTCACTGCAGGTCACAGGGCTGAGGAGGGGCGGGCTAGCTTCACCAGCCCCCGCCCCCCCAGGGCCTCTCGGGGTGGCAGCCTGGGGCTGAGGAGGACGGGCTTCCCCTTCTGCCTATATTGACATTTTTCTCTTTCTGGAGGGAGAGCAGAGACCATGTCTGACATGGAAGAGGTGGCGGAAGAGTACGAGGAGTGAGTATCTGGAGCATCCTGTCTGGGGTGCTGGCCCTCTCCCCACCCCGCCCCTCACACCTGGCCCAGGAACCAGCTGGGATGGGGAGGGGAGCAGCTGTGCCCGTTCCGGGATCTGGCCTCTGCTGCGGATCCTGGGCTGGCCACAGGCTGGGAGACTTTTGGAAATAAAGAAAGCTCAGCTCCCAGGGTCAGCTGGGGTCCTACCTGGCTACGAGACTAGGAGGCAGAAGAGCTTAGAAGGTGTGTCTCCTGAAAACAGATCCGAGACGTTCAGTGGCTATCCTGAAGCCACAGAGCTGATCGTGCCCCATAAAACCCAAATCAGAGCTCACTGTTAGCACTTCATCTTGGAACCATATTCCTCCCGAAGTGCCCTGTCCACCACCCTTCTTGGGGACACCCTGGGGTGGGACACTGGTAGCCAATCTAACAATGATCTCCTGGAGGGTGATGCTCACCAGGAAGGATGCAGAGGTATCAGGATATCAGGATACAGAGCTCCTACCCTCATGAATTTGCTCTCCTATGGGATGTTAAGATGTCAAATGTTGGAAGTAATCAGCCAAGAGGGGCCGGGCTTGGAGGGTGGGCTGTGGGTAGGGCAGGAGCTCTAAGGAGGGGGAGAGCAGTGGGGGCTGGGGTAGTCAGGCTTACCTGTGTTGGATTTGGATAGGGAGCGAGGGGTGAGGGCAGGGTGTTCTAGGGTACAGTCTGGCAAAGCTCGTGCAGGGAGAGAGTTGTTAAGCGGGCAGATGCTGGAGAGACCAAGCAGAGGTTTGCTGGGGACCGTGGCAGGAGGCCCTGGATGAGAAGACTGGGCCCGTTCGGGGGTGCCTTTGTAGGTGGGCCTAGGAGGGTGAGCTCCATGAGGCAATGAGGGAAATAAGGAATGGACTTACCTTTGGGGAAAGACGAGTGTGTGCATGTGGGGTGCGTGTGGGGTGCGTGTGGGGTGCGTGTGGGGTGCTGACAGCATCTTTTGCATGGCAGGGAGCAGGAAGGTAAGCACACGCTTGTGTACTCATTCGGATGAAAGGCAGCCTGGTTGGAAACTGACCCACCTCTTGTCTCCTCTCTTGCGGCCGTGGTCTTCTCCCCTGAGCAGAAGAAGCTGTGGAAGGTACGGAGCTCGGGCAGAGGGAGGGCCAGAAAAGAGAGATCCCGGGAATCCAGTATCCTGTCACTGCCCCTCACTCCCAGCTGAGCCAAGATCCATGGCTCCTAAATGGGAATCAGTCCTAGCCTTGGTTGCTCAGGTCTTAAGCAAAAGGTTTAAACCTGTCTCGACTGTCCATCATTTTGTTCACACAGAATCGCCACTTTTTCCAATTAATTATTTTTTTGATTTTTTTCTCTAATTTTTTTTCAACCATGATAAGTTTTAAATGCATGTACAAGTAGCAAAAATAGAATTACGCACCACCCTGCTTCCCCAAATGCCCAGCATCTGGCTTTAAGAATCATCAACTATGGCCAATCTTTTTTCATCTATGCTTCACCTCCCCTCACTTATTTTAGAGCAGACATCCCAAATCATCCCCAGACTTCATATCATTTCATGCTTAAAGTTCAGTAGGTATCTCTAAAAGATAAGCACTATTTAAAGAAAAACATAACCATGACACCATTATCACCCCTAAAAACATTCAGCTTAATAATTTTTCAAATGAGATTATGGAAGTGTTCAGTTATCTGAAACATTTTTAAAAAGATTTCATTTATTTATTTGAGAGAGAGAGAGAGAGAGAGCACGAGTGGGGAGGGGGAAAGGTAGAGGGGGAGGGACAAGCAGATTCCCCAGTGAGCATGGAGCCCGACGCTGGGCTCGATCCCTGAGATCACGACCTGAGCTGAAACCTAGAGTTGGACGCTTAACCGACTGCGCCACCCAAGCGCCCCTCGGGAACATTTTAGATAAGCATGAAGACATCATTATCTTTCGAAAGTCCATTTTGACCCATAGACCCATTCCTACTCTGATCTGTTCTCACAATTCTTTCCTTAGCTTTATGTCTCATATCCCAATGAAAGAACACCCTAACCTTTCTCTCTTCCTGAGTGCTTGACACATGGAAGTGACTAAGAGGCCTCACTCCAGTCCCCACCCAGCCCCCCAAGTGGCCCAGAATAGCCCTCAGTCCCCTCAGGCTTCTGCACCACAGGCGGGTTTCATCCTGCCCCTTAGAGGCTCAGCAAATTCTTAGAAGTATCATTTCAGCACACAGCGTGTGGACATCAGGAGAAGGGGCTCCCTGAAGGTCTAGGGAGAGAGCCAAGCGCTTCAGTAGCTGTCCCCCTTCTTCCTTACGCCTTCTAGGGAAAACGAGGAGCCTCTCACACATTTAAGGCTATTCTAGGGTGCCTGGCCAAAGAGTAGACACCAGAGCAACTCACGGGGGAAACTAAGAGGGGCCACTGGAGTCACCTTG
This sequence comes from Phoca vitulina, assembly GCF_004348235.1. Classification (NCBI taxonomy): domain Eukaryota; kingdom Metazoa; phylum Chordata; class Mammalia; order Carnivora; family Phocidae; genus Phoca; species Phoca vitulina. Next base: position 22,426,275 of record NW_022589729.1, read on the forward strand.
GTTTTCAAGGAACACCAAATATGTCAGAAGCTCTCTGAAATATTTTTTGAATCAAAAATCCAGCTGGCTCCACTTTTTTGTTGTGTTCCCTGCACATACGCTCGATACGGTGGCTTTTCCTCTGCTTTGGAGGACTTGCCAGCTCGTGAATTTTAGGGGGTTGTATTTGAGATACAGACCTTTGAATTTGGGACTAATCTGCCTGCTACACACAGTAGGCTTTGGCTGTGAATTAACAAAATAATTCTCTGCTGCGACGGTGGACTGAACTCCATGTAGCATCTGCCTTGCTTGCAAGGAATGGACTCCACCTGCCTCCCACATAGCTAAGTCCCCGGCTATAAATGACCAAGAAGGAGCAAGGTCTAAATGGATGGCCACTGAGCCTACAGAATGGACAACAGCTTGTCTCTTCTTCCAGGAGAGAAAGAGTACCAATTGCTGTAAGCTCTTCCTTTGGGCAGGTATTTGCTGTGTGCTGGTCTGTTCCCTGTGTTATAATGCTGTGCCTTCCTTTGACGGGGCTACTCCCTTCAGCCAGACCAGGCACATCTGCCCTGTGCCGTGCTCTCCAGTGGGGCTTTCACAACTGTGGCTCCTGGAAACTGGAGATGTTCTGTGGGATATCAGAGAGGCTCATTCAGGGTAGGAACACGGGAGAAACTGGATGGCAGTGCATTGTTCCCACTCTGCTCTTCGGGGCCTCTGTCTCCGTGTCTGGAAGCAGAGCCGGAAACGGCCGGTTACCGCTTACTGAATGACTCCCAAGTGCCAGGTAACAGCTGGGTGCTGCACGCATGGTAGATCATTTCATCCTTACGTCGACGGAGAAGGGAGGATGATTATTTCCATTTTACTGACAAGGCACCTGGGAAGCTGCTGAGAAGGGACTTGCCCAAGTTGCTAGACGTGGTGAATCAGGAATTGGAACTGGAGCTTAAGTCCAAAGCTCACGCTCAAAACCATGCGCTGTCCCGCCGCTCCCGTCCCCGTCCTTCTGCTCCCAGACTAACCTGTCTCGCTTCTCCCCTTTGCTGCGGCCACTCCCTGACCCCCAGAAGAGGAGGACTGGAGAGAGGACGAAGACGGTAGTACAGCTTTTACTTTCCTGTGCTTTCTGCTCCCTGCTGTCCGGAGCCTGGCCCTGTTCTGTGGTGGGGGAGGGGAGGGGGGGCAGAGGCGGGGGCAGGGGGGCAGGTGTGGGTCAGTCACTTCCTCCCAGCCTCAGAGGGGCCAGACCACTGCTTCTTCCCCTGGTTCCTGATCTTTCTCCTGGGCTGGGTGGTGGTGGGAAGGACCCGGGCTGGCTTGTCCCCCAGCCTGCTCTGAATGTGGCCACAGAGGGGGACTAATATCTGGAATGAGTGGCCTTTCTCTGCCCCTGCTGCACATACTGGGCCCTCGCTCTGAGCTGGACAGCACCCAGGCAGGGTGGCCAGGGCGTGAGGGGCCTGGGGACAAAGTTATCTGAAGAGCAGCTGGGGGAACTGGAAATAGCCAGAGCAGAAAGGACATGACGTCAGCCTTCAAATGTGCCCTGCTGGGGGTGGGGGTGGGGGGCCTGGACTTGTTCCCAGTCCCCGGGGATAGGACTAGGGCAAGGGGGACAGACTTGGGCTAAAGTTGAGTAAGAGCTTTCTCATAGTCAGGTTCCAAGCTGCGGTGGGTGGTCTGGGGAGGCTGGGAGCGCCTCGGCGAGCACGTTACCTGACCACTGGATGAGGATGGGGGGTATTCTACAGAGAACTGAAACATTAGAAGGGGATGGGGGGAGGGGTTAACAACATGGCCTGAAGAGGACCCCCAAACTGGCCATACTCTTGCTGCCCAGCCTTCTCCTCTCACCCCTTCTGGAAGGATCTTCTTTGAGGTAAGGATCCTGAAGGGGATCAAAAAAGAGGCATCCCCAGGCCCAGACCTAGGACAAGAGGACAGGGAGCATCAGGCAGAGTGACTGGTGGCCGGTGTTTCTTTCACGACGGCCCCTCTCTCTCCCGCCCTGAGGCTTTTTCTTCTCCCTCTGCCAGGAGGCTGCCACATGTCAGCCCATCCGTCAGTGAGCATTCCCAAACACCTTCCACAGGCAGAGCCGCGTGCCGGGCGTCATCCTGTCTTATCTGTCTACTCCAAGTGCCTGACTTGGGTGGGGTTCATATCCTACCAAGCAGAGGGATGAAAATAGAAAAATCCTACCAACTCTGGACAGTACAAATGTCTACAGGGTGGGCATCTCATCCACCCACCCACAGTCTTGCTGGTTTGGTTTCTTTTAGATACAGCTGAAGGGTCCCTAGAGTTCCTGAGTTCAGGGCAGGAGCTTTCCCAACACCGCACCTTAAGCAGGATACATCCTGTGGTGTCAGATGCCTGGGTGGAACATTTGGGGTGGAAAGTTGGGGAATGGGGTGGAGTCATATTTCCAGGGAGGCTGTTGGGGAAAGGCGCTAAGTCAGGCAGAAACAGCTATTAGCCACCAGACCTCCCCGCCCCCAGCAATGAGCCTTGCTAGGCCTGCAAGCCCTTCTCCGCGGGTACCCGCGGCACCTACCACACCCTAACGCCCTCCCACCTCAGACTTCTGGCCCTCCCAGTGGCTTTCAGGTAGAGAACAGGTCTCCATGCTCAGAAAGGCCCACTTCCAGTTCCCAAACTCCGGGAGAGGCAAGTGTAGAACAAAAGGACTCTTCACAGGCCGGATCATGCCCTTCTGTCATGGTTGACCAGGGTCAGCAAACATTTTCTGTAATGGAAGCAGATAGAAATATTTTAGGCTTCATGGGCCCCACAGTATCTGTTGCAACTACTGAACTCCGCTGCAGTAAGGCAAAGGCTGCTATAGGCAGTACCTACATGGATGGATGTGGCTGTGTTCCAATAAAACTTTATTTACAGAAACAGTCTGGGGGCCAGGTTTGGCCCTTGGGCCATAGTTTGCCAACTTCTGGTTTAAACCTGGAACTGAGCAGCCCCTTGTCATTCATATCGGTGACCCCAAAATTCATCTGGATCCTGGGTGTTGCTAACTTCCGTCCCGAGCCTTCTCCGATCTGGGTTCTGCCTGCTAGCCTAAGTAGGGGCCTGGGTGTTCACTGTGTCTGGCTCGCTTCTCCAGAGCAGGAAGAGGCGGCAGCAGAAGAGGCTGAAGGTGAGGCTGAGACGGAGGAGACCAATGCAGAAGGTAAGGGTCTGTCTGGGGTGAGGGTGTGACGGGCTTTGTCCTGGTGCTTCAGGACGTGGCAGGAGCCCCCAGAGGCACCCCTGTGGTGCTAGGAAATATACCTGGAAGCCACGTTCCAGCCTGTGCAGCCGCACATCCTGCCTGGGCTGGAATTCAGCCGCCGATGGTCTGGTCAATGACCTTGACTGTGTGCTCCTTTCATGTCAGGCAGAGCCTTGCGCCCAGGGGCATGTGCGTGAATAGACATCCCCTGACCACGGGAGCCGCAGGGTGCACTTTGGTTAGGACCTGTGTGTGGGGGAGACTCTTGGCAGGGGGACTTGAGCCTAGAACAAGGATCTTATTGATGTCTCATGTTCTGTTTAGGAGATGGACAAGAAGGGGAGGCTAAAGAAGCTGAAGGTAAGGATTGTTGGACATCAGGAGAGAGGTATTGGGGTGTCAAGGGAACCCCTACAAGCAGCTTTGGGGGGAGACTGACCACAGGGCTTCCTCCAGGGAGGTGGGCGAGGAGGGGCTCAGGGGAGGGGAGGACAGAAGTTGGTGACCATGCAGGTTTTGGGTGTTGGGCTCCAAACCTCTGTCCCCCTCATTCTAGAGAAGTTGCCTGGGTGGTGCCCTGTGGGAGAGGGGACCAATGTCCAGTCCCCATTCTGGGCAGGGCCCCCAGAAGTCACCTACTCATACAAGGCTCCTGGAACTCAGGCAAAATCACTTGTAATGTGTGGTGTCTATAGGATGAAATCCCAAGACATAGATGGTCCATGTGGTGGGTCACTGTGGTGGTCCTTGTCATGCGGCAGGCTTTGGCAAGGGTGCAGTGGTCCCAGTCACGCCTCCGGAGGGGAGGGGCCAGCTGGGTCTTGCCCTTCAGCTTCCCTCCTGGAGGCCAGGAAGTCCAGGGAGCAACTAAGGAGTCAGAGACCTGGGTGGGGACCCTGGGGCCAGGATCCCCTGGGACAGTGCCATGGGACCCTTCCTCACTGGGAAGCAAAGCTGCCTTGCCCAGAATTGGCAAATGAGAAAAGTCTTGGAAATTTCACTCTGGGAGTGTGTGCTTCTTGTTAGGACCCAGCTGTGCCCTGAGATGTCCCCCCTGGGAGCTGCTATGGGAGAGCGAGTGTGGGGTCTGTGACCCTGCTGCTTTAATTCTTCATGATGCTCCTGGAACCAGGGATCCCCGGGGCTAGAAGGAATTCACTGTGCAGATGGGGAAATGGAGGCCCATAGGTGCCCAGCTCATCAGGGGCAGAGCTGGGACCAGATCTGGGGCCTCCTGACCTTGTGGCTCTGTGCTTCTCTCCAGATGGCCCAGTGGAGGAGTCCAAACCAAAGCCCAGGTGAGTGGGACACACCTGTGGTGAAGCCCTGAGGGATGATTAGGGCAGGACAGAAGTGCAGTATGGCCCAGTGGGCATGGGCTGCGGGGTGCGGCAGGCACAGGCCTGGTAGTACAGGTTGTGTACTGCACGAGAGTCGGCCTGAGGGAGAGCGGGGACTGAAGTCCACCCACACTCCATTACCAATTGCGTACCCCGTCGTGGACAGCACTGTGTTCATCTAGAGGAAAGGGGTGGACTAGTTGCGGCCCTGGACAGATGCCCTGTCCTATCCCAAGGCTGGAACACCTTCCTCTGTAGCTCAGTTGGGACCTGAGGGAAGAGGGAAGAAAATCTGGGGGAGGGATGCCTGGGTGGCTCAGTCAGTTAAGCGTCTGCCTTCGGCTCAGGTCATGGTCCCGGGGTCCTGGGATCGAGCCCCGAGTCGGGCTCCCTGCTCAGCGGGAAGCCTGCTTCTCTCTCTCCCACTCCCCCTGCTTGTGTTGGGGCTCTTGCTCTCTCTGTCTCTGTAAAATAAATAAATAAAATCCTAAAAAAAAAAAAAAAGAAAATCTGGGGGAGCCAAGTAATGACACTGTGCCAGCCTGGGTGGCCTCACAGTGTCGCAGAGGAGCGGGGCAGGGTGGCTTGGGTCCACACATGTGAAAGCACCTGCAAGCTGTGGGTGTCGGGGGAGGGGGGAGCAGGGGGGAGGGGTTGGCCAACTAAGGTTTCCCTTTCTGCGATGCTCAACCTGTCAGCAGATGGCGTCTCCGCCCACACTCGCAGGCTTCTCCCCGTTTCCATGGGACCTCCTGAAACCAGCCCCGGAGATAATCCCAGCTCTGCTCATTTGTCCAGAGCCTTTCCCTTTCCTGGCCACCTGAATGGCCACTGCAGTATCTCATTTCAGCCCCACCCAGACCTGAGGGCAAATGGGGAAACTGAGGACCAGAGCCCACTGGACCTGGTGTCACAAAGCAAGCATGCGTTGGGGCTGGGACCAAACCACAGGACTCCAGGGCTCATGGGAGATCCTGTGGGGTCAGCCACACGTGTCGCAGCTTCTCCGCTTCCTAGCTGTGTGGTTTGAGCACGTCCCTACCTCTCTGAGCCTCAGGCGTCTTTGGCGAGACGGGCGGTCCTACGTCGCGGGTGTAGGGGGAGGATGAATTGAGAGGGCACGTGTGAGAGAGCCCGGTGGCCCCGGGTGCGAGGTTGCTGTCCTTGACCGTGATGTGGCTTAACTGTTGTAGCCGCGCTTCCGCAGGAAGGGGAAGGGCCCTGCCCGCCCGGGGCACCCCCTGTCCGCTGGGGCCACGGTGGGGATGACATTCACGGATTCCCTCCTCTTCTCTCCAACAGGCCATTCATGCCCAACTTGGTGCCGCCCAAGATCCCCGATGGCGAGAGAGTAGACTTTGATGTGAGTGTGCCTGTGGGGAGCGCGGAGGCCCCGAGGAGGCCTGGGGGCCTGGCGGGGGGCGGGGTGGGGTGACGTGGCAGGTGGGATGGTGCTCTGCACAGACCTGGCCGGGCCTGATCCTGGGTTCAGGCCACCGCGGCCCCTTCCCGGGCCAGGCCCCCAGCCCGCCCATCGCTTCTGCTCTGCGGAGGGTGCTCCCTACCCAGCCGCTGTCCTCCGGACCCGTGGGTGCGGCAGCCCTGAGCGTGCTGTGCGTTCGCAGGACATCCACCGGAAGCGCATGGAGAAGGACCTGAATGAACTACAGACGCTGATCGAGGCTCACTTTGAGAACAGGAAGAAAGAGGAGGAGGAGCTCATCTCACTCAAAGACAGGATTGTGGGTGTCCAGTCTCCCGTGGAAAGGCCCCCAGAGGCCGCGCACTCTGTCCTCCCCGCTCTGTGCTAGGCACCGCCTCCTCCGGGCAGCCTTCCCTGGGGCCCCTGACCCTGCGGGAAGTGGGCTCTCCCCCAGGATCCCTGCGGCCCGGAGCCGCTCCGGAGGCCCTGCACTGTGGTTTCTCGGGTCCCCGCTTCCCTCCCCACCACACTGGATGGTGCTTGGCAGCTGGAGCTGCTGATCGTCTCTGGGCGCCCCGGGCTCTGGCTGTGGGATGACCGGTCAGTTGGCTGTCGTCCCACCTCGGCCCCTGCCTCCCTCCCACTGGACCCAGCTCCCCCCACCAACGCAGGGAGGGTGATGCGGCCTCTGCTGGGGAGAGGGGAGATTATTTGGATTCCTTTGTTTTTCTCCCCACCACACTCGCTGCCGCGTTGGCACACGGCTGCGCGGCTCCGGCTGGCGCCCCCGCTGAGGATTTGGCCATCTGTCGGTGAACACGCAGCAGGGGCCGGGGCCGGCGTGGGGCCAGGGGCATGGCAGTCAGGGGAGACGGGAGAAGCCCGCCTGACGTTTGTCAGATCGTTGAGGACAACCCCATGATGAGTGATGGTCAGTGTAGGCCCTCCGCGCATGCCCGCTGTGGCCTGTCTTTATTTAGCCGGGGCCTTCGGACCTGTCGGGGGGCCGTCTGCATCCGCGCCCACTGAGCTGGCTGAGAGCGGAAGCCCTCGGAGGCAGGGCCTGCCCTGCCCTGAGACTCGGTGGGGAACATCCCCCGTGGGCTGTCTTGCCACCGCTTTCCCCGCTTGGTCCCGGCACCTCGGATGACACCTCCTCCCTGTGCACACACTGGGCAGGCTTGGCCTCTCTCCCCGCAGGAGAAGCGGCGGGCGGAGCGGGCCGAGCAGCAGCGCATCCGGAATGAGCGGGAGAAGGAGCGGCAGACTCGCCTGGCTGTGAGTGACCCCTAGTGCAAGGCCCACAGAACCCCCCACCGTGCTTCCAGCTCCTTCCAGGCCCCCCAGACCCCTCTGTTTTCATACACACTGATTCAGTCCACGAGCCCCTGGTGGGGTGCTGGGCATTGTTTGGATTCTGATGATACACAGTAAACAAGACAGAAATGTCTGGGTCCTCCCGGACTTACTATTTTTTTTTTTTAAGATTTAATTTATTTATTTGACACAGAGAGAGAGAGAGAGAGGAATCACAAGTAGGCAGAGTGGCAGGGAACGGCAGAGGGAGAAGCAGGCTCCCTGCTGAGCAAGGAGCCCGATGTGGGACTCGATCCCAGGACACTGGGATCATGACCTGAGCCGAAGGCAGACGCTTAACGACTGAGCCACCCAGGTGCCCCCGGACTTATTATTTTATAAGACCCTCCGTCCAGCAGTTCCACATCTGGGTATTTACCTGAGGATGCAACCATGAATTCGGAAAGATATCTGTGCCCCATTCACTGTAGGCTTCTTAATAGTAGCAAAGACATGGAAGCAAGCCATGTGTCCGTCGATGGAGGAATGGATAAAGAAAATGTGTACACACACACGCACACTCACAAAGAGGAATATTACTCAGCCATAAAAAAGAAGGAAATCTTGCCATTTGTGAGAACATGGATGGACCTTGAGGGTATTACGCTAAGTGAAATAAGTCAGACAGTGAAGGACAGATACTGTATGATTTCACTTATATGTGGAATATAAAATGAAACAAAACCAAAACCAAAACACCAAGCTCATAGGTACAGAGAACAGACTGGTGGTTGCCAGAGGCAGCAGGTGGAGGTGGGCAAAATGGATGGAAGGGGCCGAAAGGTACAAAACTTCCATTATAACCCAAGTAGGTCCTCTCCAGCCCTCCTCCCTGCCCTTGTGCCGGCTCCCTGGGAACAGAAGGGCCCATGGCCCTCTTCCCGTATTGCTGCTGGAGGTCCTTCCAGGGCACCAGGCCTCCTGGGGGGGGGGGCTCCCTGCCTGAGGCGGGGACGGGAGCCACCCCTGGGAATCATTCTTCCCTCATTCATCAACAAAAGTCTTCACGCTCCCATGTGCCGGGCCCTGTGCTGGGGGTTCCCCTCAGGAGGCTTCTTGCCCGATGGAGAGAAAGCGCCACTCAACTGACCCATAAAGACCACGGACTTCAGCCCAGTGTCAGGGGTTTGTGCCCCCCCCCGATTTGCTCTCTTCCTCCCCCACCCCCCATGGAAACCAGGAAGAGAGAGCCCGACGAGAGGAGGAGGAGAACAGGAGGAAGGCCGAGGATGAGGCCCGGAAGAAGAAGGCTTTGTCCAACATGATGCACTTTGGGGGCTACATCCAGAAGGTAGGTCAGGGAGCAGCAACTGTCTCAGGGGGTCCTGGCGTATGGGGAGGAGTGGGGTGTCCACAGACTTCAAGTTGGATTCCAGGAGGAAATTCCCACCTGGTGTGAGAGACCGAAGCCTCCTCCTGCCCCCCCCCCGCCCCCCGCCCCCCGGGCTCTCTGCCTGACTGTGGCTTTCCCCAGGAGGGGCCTGCTGGGGTGGGGGCTGCAGGCAGAGGCCCCCCCCCGTGTCAGCGGTGCCCGGGGGCCCCCAAGCTGGCTGGCGCATCTGGAAGAGCCCCGAGCCTAGAACCAGAGCTCTGGTACTGCTGTGTGGCCTCGGGCAAGCTCAGAGCCTCAGCTAGCTCACCTGTCCAGCCGCTTTAATGGTGTCTGCCCTGCCTGCTCGGAGATCAGATGGGCCCCCGTGGCAAGCATCTGTGTCCCACACAGCTGTGAGATGGTTTATTCCTGCGGACTCCCTCAGCTCCTAATTTCTGTGTCCCACTCCTGCTAGGTACTCCATTCTCAAGGGAGGAGAGGAAATAAAACATTGATTTTCTCTAGGCAGTGGAGAGATCAGAACATTTTCTTAGATTTCTAAAGTCCCCAGCTCAGAACCAGACCAGCCTGCCTGCCTCCGCCCCCACAGCGACCACTCCAGCCAGACTTTTGGCGAGGCCCCGCTCTCTAAACAGTCCGTGCCTCACCCCCAGACTCCTGTCCTAATAAACAAGGTTGCCTGCAGGAGCGTCTGAATCACCTTCTCCTTCTCCCCTGTCTCTCTGCCTTTGCCTCCGGCCCTGTGCTCTGCTCTCTCTCTGCGTCTCTGTCCGGGTCTCGTTCTTTCTCTCTGGGCCTTTCTCTCATGGTGTCCTGGCCCTGCAGGCCCAGGTGGGTACAAAAACCTCTAACCCTCTTCCTCCTCATGGTTTTGGGGGCTCCCTGGGAGGGGAGGGTGCCTGGCTGGAGGGGAGGAGTGTGGAGAATGCGTAAGTGGGAGGAGGGAGCCGGGAGAGAGATGGAAGAATTTGGAGAGGCAAAGGAACACAGGACTGAAATGGCCCTCCTTGCCCCGGCCTCAGTTTCTCCTGGAAATCCATGCAGTTGGTGGCGTGGGTGTCTCAGGAAGAAGAGGATTAGGACCTAGTCCTTCTGCAGGCCTTGTCTTACTCCCTATTGGGTTTGGGGTGGGTTAGGGGAGAGGGGGTTTGTGTTCTCTAGCCAACGCCCCCTGCTTGTCACCCTCTCCAGACGGAGCGGAAAAGCGGGAAGAGGCAGACAGAGAGGGAGAAGAAGAAGAAGATTCTGGCTGAGAGGAGGAAGGTGCTGGCCATCGACCACCTGAATGAAGATCAGCTGAGGTGGGGGCTGGTGGTCCTCGGGACCTTGCTTACATCTGCGTGGGGAGGGCAGGCGGGGCAGAGGGCACATTCTCCACATGAACCACCAGGGGGCGCTGCCATACCACATATTTTTTCCCAAGACTCCGGTGGGAGTGGAGTTGGGAGGGAGCCGGTCAGGCCATCTCAGTGCTTTGCCTCCAGGGAATAGGGAAAGAGAACTGAACAGGCACCTCACCCCTCTGAGCTTCTCCTTACCCACCTGCACCCAGGTGGTGGGAAGGGGGATTGGACTACGCTCTATAGTGCTGGAAGGGCTTTTCCCTCTTCCCCCCGAACTCTGCCCTAGCAGCCCCTGGTACCTGTTCCTAAGCACTGGGCACTGCCATCTGGGCCCCATGCTGAGCCAGGTGGGCTGGGGGTCCCATTAGCAGGCCTGGAGGTGGGAAGGAGGGCTGGGGCCTCTGGGGGCTGGGTCGGATTTGGGATAAAGGCAGATGAAGACCCTTCCTTATCGTTCCCTGTCCCTCCCCCCCATCCCCACTCTGGCCGGTGCAGGGAGAAGGCCAAGGAGCTATGGCAGAGCATCTACAACCTGGAGGCAGAGAAGTTCGACCTGCAGGAGAAGTTCAAGCAGCAGAAATACGAAGTGAGCCTGCTCACTGCTGCCCTCCCCCATCCCATGCTCCTCCTGGTTTGATCAGGTCCCGCGCTGCCGCTGCCAGTCAGGCCCCTTTCCCCGGTCCCTGTCATCCATCACCCACGCCAACTCACACACCTGCCCGGGTGTCTTGTCCCTGACAAGGCTGCGCGTCCACCCCTGGGCTACAGCTTGTTGGAGAAGTCTGATGGTTCACTGGCTGGGGCTGAGCAAAGACCCATTTCTGGGGTTCCAGCCCTGGGGGGGGCTCCCTCCCTCTGTCCCTGAAGGCCTTGAGGCAGCAGCTCAGATGCACTGAGCCAGACGGGAGGAGTAGGATGCACAGAGCCAGGCCTCCCGGTGCAGAGGAGGGCTCACGAGAGAGGTAGCCCCTTCACCTCTCCCTGCGGCCCCTGAGGTCCCGGTGTGGGTGCAGCCAGCTGAGCCTCCGGCTCACAGCCCGGAGGGTCCCAGGTGTACAGACAGCCGGCAAGGATCGGCTCAGCCGGGACAGGTCCTGCGCACTTCCCCGGGGGGCCCTTCTGCCTCGAGGAGTCCAGCTTCCCTTTCGGGGCCTGCTTTTCCTGCATCTCCCATGCGACGGGCCCCTCCTCTGAGCACAGCTCAGGCCCCCGTGGCTGCAGAGAGGCAATTTTGTGCAATGACAGTGAGCAGGGACTTCGGAGCCACACTGCCTGGGTTCTGTAGCTAGCTCTGCCCCTTACCAGCGGCTGTGTGACCCTGGGCAAGTCACTTACTTTTCCTTGTTTCCGTTTCCCATCTAAATGACAAGGATGCCAGCAGGCCCTATTTCACAGGGCTATTGTGACAGTTACAGAGGTAACAATAGTAATAATAACAGTAATAACGTGTTCCAAGGGCCCAATAACGTGGGCCCTTCTGGATCTCTAAAGTTCAAGCACTTTTACATGTATGAAGTTTTACCTCACAGTAATCCTATGGGTTAATATTTGGGAAAGTGCTTATAACGGAACAGAAAATGCCAGGTACCCCACTAAGTGCTCGGTAGCTATTAGCTACCATTACAGTCTCTCCAGGCCTGGGCCTTCCTCTTTTCCTCTGGCTCCATATTTAACTCTGCAACTGGCCTGCCGGGCTTAGATTTGGCCGAAATACAGGGCGGTGAACTGTGGGTGTGGCCCATGGGGGTGCTGCCCCTCTTGAGCAACTGGGCAGGAGTGCCTGGGGAGGGGGGTGTCTCGGGCTGGGCTGGGGCTGTTTGGAGGGCTTCCTGAGGCCCAGCCTTGCACTGGATTCTCAGAAAGCCTCTTTATGCCACCCTTGTCCCGAGCCCTCCTTGGCTCTGGGACCCCCACAGTGACAGGCCAGTGGGGTGGTCAGGAAGCCTCTCCTCAGCTTCTGCGTGTGGGACCTGGGCCCTTCTGGATCTCTAACCGTTCTGACCCTCACAGCTTCACTGCCTGGCCTCCTCTCCACCTCTCCTCCTCCCTCCCCTCCCCCTTCCTCCTCATCCCGCCTTCCCCTCCTCCTCCCTCCTCCCCCACAACTGTGTTAAGCTGGCTTCTCCCTCACCCCCAGCCACCTGGGACCTGAATCAATGAGCTCCAAAGTTACTCTATCTTTCCCACTTACAGATCAACGTTCTCCGAAACAGGATCAATGATAACCAGAAAGTGTAAGTTTCTAGGTCCTTCCAACACCCAGCCCTGCCTCCTCCTTCCCTGTGTTCCAGCCATCCCACTCCTCCTCTGAGGGCTCTGGCTCCCACCCCTTCCCCCTCCCCTTCAGGGCACAGGCTGCTTCGGCCTTGAGCTCCCCCATGATCACTGCTCAGTGGGGAATGGAGTGCAGGGCCCCCAAGGACTCCCTCCAGCCTGCTGCCCTACTCTACATCTGGAGGCAGCTCCAGGCTGCCCCTCTCAGCCCTCCGCATCAACCCCCTCTGCCTCCTCCTTGTGGAGACCTGCTGCCCTGGCCTGGGTCCCGCTTCTGACTGGGCCCTGCTTCTTTTGCAGCTCCAAGACCCGCGGGAAGGCCAAGGTCACTGGGCGCTGGAAGTAGGGGCAGCAGTTCCCCTTCACCAAAGATCCTCGCTGTGTCCCCGCCCTGCTCGCCCCCAGCTTCTGGGGCCCTCCTGGGCATGGGAGGCAGACTCGGGTCTGGAAACCAGGAGCTGGCCCGGCTGGGAGCTGCTGTTCATGCCTGTACCCCCACATGCCCACGCATGCCGATAATAAAAGCCAGCACGCATCGCATGCCTTGTCTGTCAGCTCCCCTTCAGAGGGAGGGAAACTGAGGTGAGAGCCTGTCTCACAGTGAGTCAGGGCCCAGAGCAGACCCTCAGGGACACAGGCCCCTGGGAACTGCCAAACTCAAAGGAGCCCCCTCCCACCTGCTTGGGGAGGGGAGAGGGCGGCTGGCCCCGGGGGAGGCACAGGCTTACTCAGGGCCCAGGCGACAGCAGAAGGGCTTGTGATGGGAGCTGCTGTGAGTCACTTGGAGGCCCACTGGGGGCAAGCGCTGAGTGCGGGGACAAGTGTTCCTGTCCCTGTGTGAGTCACTCCTTGGAACAATGGAGGCCTTTTTGGATGGGCCTGTTTTCTTTCTCTTCCTGGCGGGGGACTAGGAAGCAGGCGTCTGAGGGGCAGGGAGCCGATGAGGGAGGAAAGAGGGCCGGTTTCATCAGGTAGCTTTTCAGGCAGAGATGAGCTGCTGAGAGCTATGGGCTGGTCCCGCCATTTGCAAGTCCTCTAGGGCTTGAGTGTAAACCAGGGCCCACAGGGTCCCTGAGTTGAAGAAGATGGCATGGCGGCATTGAGCCCAGTTGGCAGAAGGGAAACGATATGGGATGGGAGAGCACCTAACTCAACAGGTCCCTAGAGGAACCCCCTGAATGTGGCGCTCCCATGACTCTGCTCCAGCTGCTCCCTCTGCCTGGAAGGCCTTCCCTCAATTCTCCACTTGTCATCCACCAAAGGGAGCCCCACTGTCCCTGGGAAGTCTTCCCATACTCTTCCACGCAGAGTGATTGATTTCTCCTTGCTCTGAGCACCCTGGGCCCTCCTGTTACTGCTACCACAGTTATGCTTCTAATCCTACACTGCGTTCCCTTTGGCTGTACCTGTGGGCATCACCCCTGTGACTCTCAAGAGACAATATAGACCCACTTATCCTGTGCCACGTGCCAAGCACTGTGATAGATGGCCAGGATACAGAGATGGAAAGGATATGGTCCCTGGGCAATGAGGAGGGGCTTAGCCTGGGGTCTTGGCCTCATTTCTTATCCATCCATCCACCCATCCATCCATCCATCCATCCATCCAATGTCTCCTGAGCACCAAATATGTGCTAGGTGCTGTGTCAGGCGTAGGTGCTGCTGTGATTTAAATAGGCACATCCCTGCCCTCGTGGAGCTCAGAGCCCAGTGGGAGAGGGGCGGCCAACAGAAGATCCCAGCTCAGTGTCACAGCAGGCAGGGCAGAAGGGGCTGGGGAAGCACAGACAAGAGCCACCCCCCTGGCATTGGTGAGCAGGAGGGCTTTCTAGAGGAAAAGGTTTCTTTCTTTTTTTTTTTTAAGATTTTATTTATTTATTTGAGAGAGAGAATGAGATAGAGAGAGAGAGAGCATGAGAGGGGGGAGGGCCAGAGAGAGAAGCAGACTCCCTGCTGAGCAGGGAGCCCGACGCGGGACTCGATCCCAGGACTCCAGGATCATGACCCGAGCCAAAGGCAGTCGCTTAACCAATTGAGCCACCCAGGCGCCCTAGAGGAAAAGGTTTCTACATCAAGTCTCAGAAGATGAGAAGAAGAAAGTCAAGGCCAGGGGTCAGGGATGGGAAGAGGGAACAGCACATAGAAAGCCCTAGAAGGAAGGGCTGGCCTGGTGTGTTTGAAGAGCCCCGGTTATCACAGAATCCAAGGGCTTCTGGTGGGGAACGAGAAGGGCCTCTGTAAGTGGCCAAAAGGCAGGAGGCGGGATATAGGGCCTTAGGCCCACAGAGGGCTCCCACCACTGTCTCTGGGAGATGACTGTAGCCCCACCCTCCCTGCTACCAGAGAGAGGGGCATGGAATCCAGAACTGAAACTCCAGAATTTTCCAACTGCCAAATCCCCATGGGGGCTCCACCCCCTGTCTCATCCTCTCCTTGGAGCAGCAAGAGGGACTGATGGTGTGGTCCTGGGTCCTGCTTCCTGCACCTCCTTTCCCACCAGGGTCCTCATGATCGTCCCTCTGCCCTAGCAGGTGTGGTGTCTCCTTCAATGACCATACTCTGAAGGGGACATGGAGGCAGCCTTGCTGTCTTACTCTGAGCTTCCCTGAGGCCAGGTCCCATGTATCTCTTTTCTCCTGAAGTCACCCAGTGTTTCGGGAAGACCCTGTGAGTACCCTAGACGCTGTCCCCACACAGGGCTTCCCCTGCTCTGACTCCGTGGAATCCAGTCGAGGTCCCTATCACCCAAACAAGAACTCTGCAGGGTGACATGGGTGCTGTCTCCAGATGGGAGCCCCGTGGATAGCTGGTCTGCACGGGCCCTGGGGCATTTGTCCCTAAGTGAAGAGACTGGGCAGGTGGCCCTGTCCTGTCCTACTCGCCAAGGAGAGAGCAGACGGGGGTCAGGGTGCAGGGGCATACCTAGGTCATCAGCGCAAGGCAGGGGACCTTCCAAATCCGACAGGTGATGGCATGGGCTCTGGGCCTCGTCCTGTGCTTCCCCCATGACATTCCTAGAGAACGGAGGGACCACGGACGCGTGCACAGAAGCACGCTGTGATGGGTTCACAAGCGAGTGGCAAGGTGCAGAGAGGCATGCACACATCCCCCCTGGTTCATTCATGACTCTGTCACTCTTGTGCTCACCGTGCAGCGCGAGCCGAACCAAACACTGAGGGAGGGAGCGAGTATGGCCGAGAGCCATACTCGGGACCTGGGTGAAGCTGCAGCGGGTCGACCTGTGCCACCAGACACCCTGATTCTGCCCTGCACCGTCCCCTGCAATCCCCCAGGCACCACTGTCTCCACGAGGTTCCCACCTCCCCCTGCTCTGGGCGCACCTCTCACCTGGCAGATCTCTTGGTGCCCTGTGTATATGCTCAGGGAAATGACCTCCGAGCTCTGCTCACCCGTCGCCCCCGCCGTCCTCCTGTCATCAGATTTTCTCTCCTAACAAGCTCAGGTCATGAAATGCATTCATATGATAAACCCACTTTTGAGGAGGAAAAGCCAGGAGAGAATGATGGATTCTCCAGCGGCCGCTTGCCTTGGCATCCAGCTCTTCCCGCCGGAGACTCCATGCTCTGAAGCCAGAGTCTTGCTTTCTCCCATCAAATTCTGGCCCCGCCACTTCCCAGCTCCGCGACTCCGGGCGAGTTACCCCCTTTTTCTGTTTCCCTTCTGTGAAAAACGGGGATTGTCAGCAAGGCTAATGGGGTAGTGTGTCTGGAAACTGGAGGAGCGCTTGGTGCATGGGGAGTGGGGAGCGCACGTAGCCATCGATAAGGCCATTCTAGTCGTAACTTGTCACCAGCCCCTTTCAAGGGCTCAAGGTGTGGGGAAGCCGAGTCACCCATGCTGGGTCCGAGCTGGCTCCTCCTTGTCTATGGGGTTTCACGGAGCCCCTGGAAGCCTCTCTTCCCTCTGTGTTCCAGGGTCAGGCCTTCTCCCTGGCCAGACCACTGGGGGCTCGGGGTGGGAGGAGCCTGCTGCGGCTGCTGGTCCCCCCCCCACCGTGTGGCTTTGACACTCGGCGGTCCCAGGTCTGTGCCACCGCCTGGCCGGAGGTGTGCCGAACTTGCCCCCAGGTGGAGCTCCACCCCTGACACTGCAGCCTGGTTTCTGGAAAGGGTGGGGCAGCACCCACCCTGGAGTCGCGGGCTGGCCCTCCTCTGCGCTGGACGCAAGCCTCGGGGCCAGGCTCTCCGATCAGCCCAGGTTGGGGGCGGGGCTGGCCAGAAGTACGCTGGCATCCGTGTCCCCACAGGATGGCCGTGGGTCATCACCACTCTGGGCTTGGCTTCTCCTCTGAATGTCCAGCCTGCCCCCTTGGCCCTACCAGGAGGAAGATGGAGTGGGAATTAGGGGACAATGCTGCTGATCGGGGGGGGGCTCTAAACTCACCCCTTCTCCCACACAACATCTCCTCACATGTATCTGGCCCTGGCCTCTGTGCCAGGCCCTGTGCTGGCTACTTGACACGTACTCACTTGGGCCAACTCCCCACCCCCCACCCCCAAGGCCCTCAGGTCTCGTCCCCACGTTCATAGGAAGACACTGAGGTTTGAAGGTTTGAGCAACATGTCAAGGGCCATTCAGTTAGTAAGTGGTGAAGCTGGGACTTGAACCCCAAGCTTATGGCTTCAGAGCCAGGACTCTTCCCAGCACATGAACCTTGTGGACTGAGGAGGACCTCGGATCTCACAGAGTGCAGGGCCTGAGCCAGAGTCCGAACCTTCTGTGAGCCGCTGGAGGTGGGCCCAGGGGCCAGGGCACAGGACATGAGAGTAGGGGCTCAGCATTCTCTGCCCACCCCCCCGGGAGACAGCAGCCCCTCATGGCAGCCTGTCTGCTCTGTGCCTGCCAGCCTGCTAGGCTAGCTGCTCTGCCCCACAGGAAGCCCTGGGGCCTGATTGCTGGAGAGGTGCATGGCCAGCATGGGAGGGGGCTTTGCCCAGAGTTGGAAGAGCACAGTAGGCAGCCTCCTCCTTCGGGGGGGGTGATGCCAGCCCATGCCGCTGTCCACGGGTGCTTAGGGGGACGTGTGGATCATGGAAGCACCTGTCATTGCTTTGCCAATGGGTCACCCCTCAACCTTGCAAAGAGAGAAAGAGAGGGAACCCAGGGTGGACAGAGGCTTGGCCTATAAACATCAGCAGTGGGGGTGGCGGGCCTGATTCCTAATCCAGGGAGATCCCGCCCGGCCCCCTGTCCCTGACCTTGGTCTACCTGCAATCTTACTGTGCAGCCAGGCGGAGCTAGCTGTTTTGTGACCCCCCAGTGTCCCATGCTCTCCCACCTGGGCAATGCTCTTTCTTACCACTAGAATGCCCTCGTTCCCTCTCTGCCTACCCAACTTTTCCTCACCTCTCAGGACCTGGCTCCAGTGGCTGTTTCTCCAAGAAGTCTGGGGGCCTCCTCCTGAGCCCCCATGGCCTCCTTGGGCAATGCCCCCCCCCCCCCGCCCCGGCTGCCTTGAGAACCCCACACTGAGGCCCATTCACCCGGGGCTTGTGATTCACAGAAACCAAGTCTGGGTGCCCCGCCCTGGCGGCCTCTTCAGCCCCACCTACCTGCTCATCCTGGTTCTCAGCCCCCACCCCAACAGCTACAGGAATTTCAACTGCTCTCAGCTGAAGACTCAGGAGAGAAAGTTTTCCACCTTGTGCAAAGGCCCCCCGGGGAGTCGCCCTGCCCATGGCCTTGCACTCAGCACCGCCCGGCCCACCCCAGCCACACCTGCAGCGCACCTGAAGCAGTTCCCCCGGGGAGAGTCAGGCCTGGGCAACGCCAATCTGGAGAGGCGGCGGGCTGGGGTTGCTCTTCAGGAAAGTGGAGGGCGGGGCGGGGGAGGCGGTGAGATTCCCGGGCTGGCTCCAGGGCTGAGATTGTGCTGGGCTTGCGGAAGGTGGGTCAGGGAGACCTGTTTAGCACGAGCTGCCTTACCCCTCCCCGATCCCCACCCACCCCTACCTGCCAATTCCCCAAAGAAGCCAACCACCCGGGGTGCTGGTCGGTGAGGATGAAGGAGGGGGAGCTCACTTCATTGCTGCTTGGGGGTAATGGACAAGCAGAGTTCTTTCCTCTGAACTTGACACGGAGACCTCTCTGGCCCCACAGCTCTCACCTCCTGGGGCCCAGGGGAGGTGGTGAGCAGTGGACTCTGTTGGGAGAGACTGGACATAATTTATAAGCCGACTACATGATCATACTAATGAACGATATTAGCCTCTACCTATGAACACCTACTGTGTGCCCGGCAACGTGCAACACAGTTTCTGTGCACTCTCCAATTACAGGAAGGACCTAAAGAACTCCACTTTATAGGTGAGGAAGCTGGGGCTCAAAGAACTTAAGTGACTCATCCAAGGTCATACAGGGCAGGATCCTGATTGTTCTGCTTATGATTTTTTATTTGCATGGTATATTTTCCACCAAATAAAATTGGGTATCTGATGGAAACAAAGAAAAGCATATTTTAAAGACATTACTTCTGTATTTTAGCTAACAAATATTTGAATAATTTCTGATGGTATAATGCAAAGTGTGTGTGCATTGATCCTTGTAAGAAAACTCGTGTGAAAGAATGTTCCGATCTGTCTATTGCAGACTTTTGATCACTCCCCGGGGGCAGCCCAGGATGATGAGTATGCGATCTTACAGATCTTACCGCTGTTCGTTGTTCAGATAAAATGACTTGCTAATGAACACGGGCCTCTTCCCACTCAGCTGCGTTGTTGATTTCCTCATTGCTTTCCCTGTCTAGATGGGGTGGGGAGTGGGGCGGGGGCCCTGGCTTGTTCATCCAGAGGTCCCAGTGGCCCCCTCCATACCAGTTGAATGAATGTAGGAGGAAATCATTCTCATTCAGCAGATCTTGTACAGGATTTGATCATTTGATTGTCAAATGAGGGAAGAGGGGGAAGATATGGTAAAATATCTTCCCAAGAGAGGAAAAATATGGTAAAATAGTTGCATTATCGTTGTATTGTCTTTGATAGTTGTCAAAGCGCTGTAAATCAAAACAAAACAATGGAACCCAGAAAAAGAAAAACCGATCTTAAAAGGTTCAGATGTTTACCTCACTTATGTGGTATCAATGTTAGCACTGAGTCGGCTTGATTACTAATGTGTCCATTATTTAAGGGTTCATTCATTCATTGGTTCAGTCATTCCGTAAATCCAACACATATATATTGAGCACACACTCTGGAATGTGGTTAAGTGGCAAATCAGATGGGAGAGGCCCGGGAGAGACCTCCCAGAGGGGCTTCTTGGGCCCCGTGGGGGCCCCTCTGAGTTAAGAGACCACAAGACAGAAGCTCCACACAGGGCGATGGTGTGACCCCCACGGGAACCAAGTGAGAGCAGGCGCCTTCCCTTTCCCTGGTACCATCCCAGCATGAGAGGGGTCCGTGTGGGAAAGGGGCATGTGGGAGAGCTCAGCCCAGCCACGCTTCCCCAATTCTAGTCCATGCCGGGCGGGGCGGGGATGGGGAGCTGTGAATCAAATGTGAGGTTGGGATTTGAAGCCGACGAGGTTGAAGTCTTAGTAACTATAGTGGGGCTGCTGAAAGAATCAAAAGTGGCTGTTAAGTTTTGGAACCTTGACTGGAACCCACCAGAGTCCAGGTGGTAGCAGTTATGGAGAGAACAATGAGATTTCATAATCAAACCTCCCCTCCTCTAGGTCTTTATTCAGGCTCCGAGGGGGGCGCCATCCATCCCTGGCCATAAGGCAAACCTTGTTGCACCTTCCCTTCTACCCCACACTTCTGGTCCCTTCTCTCGATCTTGTTTTTGGTCTGTCTCTTTACTATAGGCTCCGGAAGACCCGGAGTCTGTCTGCTTTTTGTTCATTGCTGAATCCCCAGCGCCAAGAGTGTGCCTGGAACCTGGGGCACTCTAGCTGCTGAATGAACGAATGGCCATGTATCGCCAAGGAGTCGAGACTTCACACGGGACGGGTTACACATACACGGTGTTCTAAAAAGGCCAGAGATAATCTTCCTGCTTGGAGAGGTGAATAGAGAGATTTGGGGGCTCTGGGGCAGGGGCTCTTTGACACAGATATTTGACACTGAAGAAATGGACACTCTGAACATTTGCAGAATTTTCAGCTCGTGGACATGACGAGGCCAGGGCTGCCGTGCCATGAGTGAATGACCAGGGGTGAGGGGGGGATGCTGGGGAACCACCAGTTGGAAAGGAGTTTTTCCCAGGAATGAGATCAGGCTGCCTTGCCCCACCTGACGGAGTGGTACTGGTGGTCTGGCCACCAACAAGCCATTCTGCCTCCCTACTTGGCCAGATGAGGGGGTAGGGGGTGGTGGATAGTGGAAGAGAAGTCTTATGTCCCCCAGAATCTGTTGTCTTCTGGAGAGTGTTTAAGGGCACCAGCTCTGAAGCCAGACTCCCTGGATTCAATCTCCATTCTACTGTGTATTCACTGCATGACCTTGGCCAAGTTACTGTCTCCATTTTGTTTTTTATTTTTTTATCTGTAAAGTAGGGATGATATTAGCAACTGCCTCATTGGATTTTGGAGGATGAAATGAGCTTATATAAATATAAGTGCTCAGGACAGTGCTTAGCACATGGCACAAGCCTATGAGTGTTTGCTGTTATTTCTGGGATACTGTGGAGATGGAAACGCTTCCCTTCCCCCAGTGTGTCTCCCTTGTCCTCTTCCCTCTACTCCCCCTTCTCCCTCCTCTCAGATTCCCCCAGTTTAGGTCCCCTGTCCCTTCCATGCTAGGGGCCTTCAGGCAGGCCTTGGCCAGCCCCTCCTTCATGCCCTCTCCTTCCTTGAGTGGAGCCTGGGACCCGCTGGTCATGGGAAGATGGGCCTGGCTGGGTGAGTCAGCCCATCCTGCCTTGCCCGCAGCCGCCGGTGACGGCACTCTATCTCCTGCCAGCTCATCAGAGATCTCTTCTGTAGAGTGGGGAGACATGGAGCCCACATGGCCATGCTCCTCTCCTGAGGGATTATCGCTCACCCTGTGATAGGCCCCGCACCTCCCTTGTGTGGCTCCAGGGGTGGGGTTGGGGTAGGGTGGGTGGAATTTGCTAGCCGCTCAACCTTGCTGTCCATCCTCCAGCCCTCTTCTGTGGCTCTTGCCCCATACCTAACCTTAAAATCTGAGCCCCAGACTACATTGGCTTCCTTTTTCCCACCATCCTGTCTCACCTTCCGTCTCTCCCCATTTTTTCAGTATTCTGCAGCCCCAGCCCTGCTCTCTGGTAACTCTTCCCTCGAGTCCCCCCTCTTTTGTAGGTCTATCCTTCCAGAAAGCCTTCCTACACTGGCTAGGACCTTGCTACTCAACGCGTGGTCTGTGGACGGACGCCTGGCAGCAACAGCATTCACCTGGGAGGTCCCAGAACTGCATCCTCTCAGAATCCGCATTTTAACACAGTCCCCAGGGATCTGCAGGTGCATTACAGTTTGAGAGTTATTGAGCTAGGTCACCCTTGTTCTTCCAACCCCTGAGAAGATGGAGACTCTGGGACTCTGGGTCAGCTGGTATCGGCTGGCTGGAGACAGAAGAGAGCATTTCATTCTGTAAATGATGACACGGGCCCTGCTCTGCTCTTCCATCCCCAAAACTATTTTTCGAATGGCCTTCCCACCAGCCTCTCCAACTGGCTGAAGGCTGGACACACCAGAATTACCCCTGACCCTTGGTTAGCTGAGACAGAGGTCTTTCCCAGGCTGTGCTCATCTGGTTTGCCATTTACTGTTCCAGAAGGGCCTTTGAAAGTAAGTTTAACCAATCTGAGTTACCCCCAGACTGGCTCTCCAGAACTTAGGTATTTTGTCAAGAAGTGTTCTTCCATGAAACAAGTTCAGGATGGGCTTCCTGTCATCCCCACTTCCTCTCTCTTTCTCCTGTCCTCTCTCTGCCCGGACACACATTAGCATATTAATGCTTCTGGGAAATAGGAGTAAAACAAAATTGTTTAACTTCATTTAGCACAGAGTTTCTAAAACGTAGACTTCTCCTCTCACTTAGCATCTATGAATGTCCTGTGGGAATAACTTTGGGAAATGCTAGCCTTATTCCCTTCTACACGCACACTCACACACACTCATACGCCTACACACACACAGACACACAAACACTGAAGTCCTTATGTGAGGCTCTCTGGTGCTAAGGGGTCCCTTGCCCCCATATTCTGAGGTGAGAAGCTGCGAGTGGTGGTCCGGTGGAGCTTCTCTCTCAACGCCCCTTCTGGGCAGTGGTCAAGTGGGTATAGGCAGTGTCACCTCGCCCAGAATCTATGGGGCCGTTGTTCTCACCCGCTTTTGTTTTGAGTCTCAAATGCTGGTGTCGCCCCAATCCACCAGCCTCGTCTGGCGCTGGCGTCCTGTCCCTGCCGCAGGGAAAAGGCTGTTCCCATGGGCCTAATGGCCATTATAAAAGAAGGTGTGACTCCCTCCTGAAGGGAGAGGAAGGGAGAGAAGGGCTTTGGCAAATCCAGCAGCAGGCCTGGACTTCTGCAGGAAAGCTCTACGCCTTGTCCACCTGGAGAATGTGTGGCAGCAGCTGGAAGAGGTTTCTAGTCCAAACCTGGCCTGGGCTTTTGCTGACACAGTGGTTAGATGGAACGTGGAACTGGCGGGGCCAGTTCTGATAGCCTGACTCACCGGCTTCTTCGGCCTCCCGGCCTCCTGCACAAGCACAGTGTGGCTGAGGAGGCCGAGGCAGGGAGGGTGTGGGAATCTGTCCGGGAATGCCAGAGTTTGGGCTCCCCAGCCCCTGCCAGGGAGCTGGGGCAGGCTGGGGCCAAGGTCTGGAGTTCATGGAGGCCCCGAGGAACTGGGGGGCACGGAGAAAGTGGTCTTGAGGAACCCTGATGCTCTGAGAGGCATCAGGTATCAGCACAGAGAGGCAGAACTGCACGGGACCCTAGACGCCTCAGTTTAGTGGAAAGGGAATGGGTGAGGAGGCTTTCCCCAGGCCATCCATTGGCTCTGTGGCACAGCTGGGATTTCCTGACAATTATATTGAGACATCACTTTTTGTGGCTTCTGACCGCTTCCCCAGCTGGAACTAAATTACCTGAGAATAAATTTATTCCAAAGCTGGATCTGTCCACACTGGAGAATTCCATTTCCAAATACCGAAAGGCACATGCCCTGTTTCCTTGCTCCTTATGAGACCCACGTCTCTGAGGAAGCTCAGAGTAGGATCCACCACAGGCCTGGGCCCCCTGCAGTCAAAAAAGATGAGTTTCCAAGGGATAGGAGCTCAAAGAGGCCAGGAACCCAGTGATTTCGGGGCTGGGTGACAGAGTAGACTAGACATGTATGCCCCAAATTGGAGAGGCCCCATTCCACTGGTCTTGGTCACTTGGGCCACATCTGATGTACGAGGCCCCATTCAGAGCCCCAGTTCTTAAGAGGGATGATGATAACCTGAGATGTATTCAGGAGGGTGACCGAGACAGCGAAGGGACGCCAAACCATGCCCTATAAGCAAAGTCTGAAGAACCTGAGAACGTTTAGCCTGGGTATGAGACAATTCAGAGGCACAGGATAGCCTTGTTGAGATATTGAGACAACTGTCCCGAGGCAGAGAGATTAGATCTGTTCTCCATGGCCCCAGTGAGGGAAGCAAAGGGCCGGGGAGGGGAAGCCACGGAAGGGACGCCTCTAACAGCCAGGACAGCTTTGAGTAGTCTTTCCCTGGAGGGGCTCAGAGGGTGCTCAGCCAACTTGGAGGCTGCGCGTGTGGACCTCCAAGATCAGATAGTGGGGAGGGAGGCCTGGGAGGCTTTAAGATCCGTGCAATAGGAGATGAACCCAGAGTCCTCTTCAGTTCGGCGTCCATGCATGCTGGAGCGCGCGCTCTCTGCTGGACACCGTGCTAGGTGTTGAGTAAGGACGCAAAAATGAGTAAGTCACTGTTGCTGCTCGCAAGGAACTCCACGTTCCACAGAGGGCGAAAATAGAACCATGTGCAAGTCAAGACCCGATGGGGGCCTCTGTGCAGGTGCAAACATGCAGGTCCAGCAGAGGGAAGGACATGTGAGTTGGGTCTCAAAGGACAAACAGGGTTTTGATGGGCAGAGCTAGGGCGAGGGCACACTGGGCCGAAGAAACAACACAAAGACAATGGGATTAAACAGGCACGTCGTGTTTGGGGAGATGCCTGAATGGGTGGAGTGCAGAGAGTAAGTGGATGGGAAGGAGCTGGAGACAGACAGGGTGGACTGGGGCCAGCCGGGGAAAGCCTTGGGTGACAGCCTAAGAATTCTAGCTGCAGAAGACTGGGAGCTGACAGATGCTTTTACGCAGAGGAAGGCTTCTGTCAGCATTGCTTTCCGTGGTTGCGCCAGCAGTGGTACTCTGGTGGCTGGGAGGTGGGTCGGGGGAGCAAGGAGGGGGGAACTGGAGGCACTGGTGTCTTGAAATGGTCAAGACCAGGCTTGTAGGGGGCCCAGTTTAGGACATTGGTAGTGGGTATGGAGACGAGGTGACATCTCAACACCGTTAAGGACTTGGTACCCGAATGAGAAAGGAAGGATTAAAGACGAGGCTAGAGTTTCTTGCTTGGGTGACTGGGTAGGTGGTGATTTCATTAGCCTTTGTCTTTTGTTTCTCAAAAGCAAACAACCCAGGTGTTTGCTCAGGTTCGTTTTAAGCTTGGTGGAGCCCTGAGTAGAGAAAGGAAGGCCCAGGGAGGTGCTGGGAAGCTGGGAAGAAGCTCTCAAGGTAGCCACAAGAGGTCTGAGGTTTGCTATCGGGGTTCTCCCCTCTTGGTGCCTCAGTTTCCTCTGAATGAGCAAGAGCGGCAGACGCAATGGCCTGGCTTTCTAGCAAAGCCCCAGACCCTCTCCTCTGCCTCCCTCTCTCACGCCTACATCTCTTGCTCCATCCCACACCCCTCTGCCAAACTTTGCAACTCTCCTCTCAAGATAACCTGGTCGGTTGACAATGAAGTACGTTTGCTGTGCTTCCTGCACCAGCCCCCACCCATGGCCTTGCTGTGAGTTAGTGTGCCCACCAGCCGGGCACTTGGACCCACAGGGCTCAGACCCACCAGCAGTGAAGTGTGGAGCTCTTCTCACTGTAATCTCAAACAGTGGTTTGTTCTTGGGTTACCTTAGAGAATTTGGGGGAGAGCTCTTCTTTATCACCGGAAGATACTTGCGCATTGACTAGAAACTGCTATAGGTGGAATCCAGGAAAGAAGAAAGTCTGGGGCTGCCTTGGACCTTTACTTCAGTTGAGTTAAACATACCACCCTGTGCAGCTACTACCCACTGGGGCAGTCACCTATAGACCCCCAGGCCATTCCCCTCATTCCCCTGAAGACTTCAGCTCCAGTCCGCCATCACGTTCTCAATAGGAATTCTGTTTTAATTCTTGGTGATTTCAGTGTCCAGGCGTATGATCCTTCCTATAACCTGGCCTCTTGGTTCCTTGGTCTCCTGTCCACCAATGATTTTTCCTCTATCCTATCTAACTACTCACTCCCATGGTCAGCTAATCTTATTGTTACCAGTGATGACAATTTTTGCATCTTTTCCATTTTAAGCAACATGCTCTGTGACTGCCACTTCCTAACTTTCAGCTCACTCCCTCAAGTCCTCTGGCTCATAATTCTTCAGACCCTATAATACATTCATTCTATCGCCTTAATTTCAACTAGCTCTCAAACCCCTCATGTTCTCTCCTTACTTGCCCAGTTTAAAGTTCTTGGCCCATATCTTTTTTTTTTAAATTCTTTTTATTAACATAATGTATTATTTGTTTCAGGGGTACAGGTCTGTGATTCATCAGTCTTACACAATTCACAGCGCTCACCATAGCACATACCCTCCCCAATGTCCATCACCCAGCCACCCCAACCCTCCCACCCTCCTCCAGTCCAGCGATCCTGTTTGTTTCCTGAGATTAAGAGTCTCTTATGGTTTGTCTCCCCCTCTGGTTTCATCTTGTTTTATTTTTCCCTCCCTTCCCCTATGATCCTCTCTCTGGTTTCTCAAATTCCTCATATCAATGAGATCATATGATAATTGTCCTTCTCTGATTGACTTATTTCGCTTAGCATAATACCCTCTAGTTCCATCCACATCATTGCAAATGGCAAGATTTCATTTTTTTGATGGCTGCATAATATTCCATTGTATATATATACCACATTTTCTTCTTTTTTTTTTTTTAAGATTTTTTATTTATTTATTTGAGAGAGAGAGAGAGAGAGCACATGAGAGGGGAGAGGGTCAGAGGGAGAAGCAGACCCCTGCTGAGCAGGGAGCCCGATGTGGGACTCGATCCTGGGACTCCAGGATCATGACCTGAGCCGAAGGCAGTCGCTTAACCAACTGAGCCACCCAGGCGCCCATATATACCACATCTTCTTTATCCATTCATCTGTTGATGGGCATCTAGGCTCTTTCCACAGTTTGGCTATTGTGGACATTGCTGCTATAAACATTGGGGTGCATGTCCCCCTTTGGATCACTACATTTGTATCTTTGGGGTAAATATCCAGTAGTGCAATTGCTGGGTTGTAGGGTAGCTCTATTTTCAACTTTTTGTAGAACCTCCATAATGTTTTCCAGAGTGGCTGCACCAGCTTGCATTCCCACCAACAGTGTAGGCGGGTCCCCCTTTCTCTGTATCCTCTCTTGGCCCATCTCTAATCATTCTTTTGCATGCAGCCTTAACGCCCTTACTCCTCTCTTGCCTCATCGTACCTTCTTGGAAAAATCTCTGGTTAAATACTCTTCACCTATTCTACACCTGCACCTGTGTGGTAGCAAAATGTGGGTGGAGAAAATCCAGGCCTATGCTGACTCCTTTTAAATTCATGATGCCGACCTCAAGAGGGTTCTTAGCGCTGCCCAGCATTCCTACTGTATTTTGTTAGTTCCTTAGTTCTTCTACTTTCCTAGAAAACTATTTGATCCTCCTCCCCCTCTCTCAAGTATCTAACACATCCTCCTCTATCCTCACTCTTAGATGATAATTGGGCTTCCTATCTCACTGAGAACATGGAAGCAAAACAAAGAGAACTCCAACTGGCCTGCTCCACCACATCTACCCACCCACCTTCCTCAGCGAGTGTAGACGAACTGTCCACAATCTATCCAAAGCCAATTCCTCCACTTATGCATGTCCTATCTTCTCTCGTCTGTTCAAGAACATCATTCCAGCAATTCTTCCCTCTTTTTCTGTATCATCAACTTTTCTTTCTCTGCTGGATTATTCTCATCAGCATAGAAGACATGCTTTTATCTTACAAAATGGCCTCTCTTGATACCACATCGACCTCCAGAAACCACTTGATTTCTCTTTCCCTTTACAACAAAACTACTCATGAAACTGTAAATATTTACTATCTGTAATTTCATTTTTTCCATTTTCTCATGAACCCGCTCTAGTCAAGTTTCTGCTCTTACCATGTAACCAAAATTGCTCTTATCAAGGCACCAACGGCTTTCATGTCACTAAATTTGATGGTCAGAAGTTTCCATTTTCAGTGATGGTGGAGTAGAGCCCATCAAATCATCTTTCTTACAGATAATAGCTTAAAACTGCACAAAATATGAAAAGTAACAACTACATGAGGGTATTAAAGCATAGCCAAAAAGCAGTCAGAAAATTCAGGGGAGTTGACACTCAGAAGAATAACAATGCATTGGGTAAGTTTTCTACTTTTATAACTTTTCTGCCAATGGCTGGCTGTAATTGGCTCCATTCAGGCTGTCAAAACTTGAGTAGAAGCTCATAGTCTTACTGGATTGAAGGATTAGAGGCAAGAGTTTGAGGCAGTTGGAAAGTGGAGAAGGGAAATATTGAAAGGAGAGTCACAGAGAGAGTCCCACAAATTCTGAATATAAACTCTGCCCAAACCTCTAGGTGACCTTTGAATTATGCATATGTGGAAAAGAATCCAAACAGCCCAACAAAACTAAGTGAACTGAACAGAAATTTTAGCTGCTGCTACCACAAAGGAAGTTTGAGTTCAGCCAGTTAATTTCCTGCTTAAAAAAATTAATTTTCTTCAAAGGAATATAACACAATCTAGAAGCTATACAATTTATCATTCATAATGTCCAGAATGCAACCCAAATTTACTAACAGAATAAGAAATAAGAAAATGTAACCTATAATTGAAAGAAAAGGCAATAAATGGAGACTGATCATGAAAGCAGATAAAGATTTAATTTTTTAATTTTAAAAAAAGATGTATTTATTTTTTTATTTAGAGAGAGATAGAGTGAGTTGGGGGAGGGGCAGAGGGAGAGGGAGAGAGAGAATCCCAAGCATACTCCTCACTGAGTGTGGAGCCTGACATGGAGCCCTGTCCCACGATCCTGAGATCACAACCTGAGCCAAAATCAAGGTTGGTTGCTCAACTGACTGAGGCAGACACCGAGGTGCCCCAGCAGACAAAGATTTTGAAGCAAAGATTATGACTTTGCTCAAAGATATAAAGGAAAATATACTTGTAAATAATGAATAAATAGAAAATTAGTAGGAAATATTATCAAAGAAATACAGAGTATTAAATAGCACCAAATGGAAATTCTAAGACTGAAAAATACAGTATGTAAAATAAAAATTCACTGGATGAACTCAACAGCACATTTACAATGATGGGAAAAATTGTCAGTGGACTTGAAGATAGGTCAATAAAAATGAACTAATCTGAAGAACAGAGAATAAAAATAGACAGACACTCGATGATCTGTGGGAAAATATATAAAGGCCTATTAACATACAGGTAATTGGAGTCCCACTCTGAGAGGACAGAGAAAATGGAAACATAAAAATAATTGAAGAAATAACAGCCCAAATTTCCCTAAACATGGTGAAAGATGTAATGTATAGATTCAACAGGCTTAGCACACCCCAAGCATGATATAGTCAAAGAAAACCATGCTTAGGCACATTATAGTTAAATCACCAAAAGCCAAAGGTAAGAGAAAATCTGGATAGCAAGGCTGAGAAAAATGATATGATACATACAGGGAACAGTAATATGCGTGACTACTAGATTCTCGTCAAACATAATGGAGGCCAGAAAATAGTGGAACAGCATCTTTAAAGTGATGAGAGAAAAAAAGATACCATCAACCAGAATCCTATATCCAGAGAAATAATCCTTCAAGAATAAAGGTAATATAAAGACATTTAAAGATAAATGTAAAATAAGAGACTTCATCACCAGGGCGCCTGGGTGGCTCAGTCATTAAGCATCTGCCTTCAGCTCAGGTCATGATCCCGGGGTCCTGGGATCGAGCCCCGCATCGGGCTCCCTGCTCAGCGGGAGGCCTGCTTCTCCCTCTCCCGCTCCCCCTGCTTGTGTTCCCTCTCTCGCTGTCTCTCTCTCTCTGTCAAATAAATAAATAAAATCTTAAAAAAAAAAAGAGACTCCATCGCCATCAGCCCTGCACAATAAATGCTAAAAGAAGTTCTTCAGACTGAAGGGAAATAATACCAGACGGAAACTGAACCATTAGTAAGACATGGAAAGCATCAGAAATGATAAATATTAAAGACGATTTTTCTTTTAATTTCTTTCAAATACATGTGACGTTTTAAAGCAAAAATTATTACTTTTTTGTGGGATTTATAATATATGGAGGTTTAACACATACAACAAATATAGCATAAAGGAAGGGTGTGGCAAATGGGCCTATGTGGTTGCAAGATTCTGACATTTTACTTGAAATAGCACAATATTAACTTGAAGCAGGTAAAGTTTAAGGATAAATACTGTCATCTCTAGAGCAATCACAAAAAAATGCGAAAGGTATAGCCAAAAAGCCAATTGATAAAATGGAATTCTAAAACTATTTAATTAGCCAAAAGAAGGAAAGAAAGGAAAAATAGAGGACCCAAAAGAGATTTGACAATCAGAAAACAAATAGTAAAATGGTAGATTTAAATTCAACCGTATAAACAATGACGTTAAATGTAAATTGATTAAACACTCCATTTAAAATTCAGATTGTCAGAATGAATAAAAGTAAGAGTGAGTCCTAACTATTTGCTATTTACAATAGTTGCATATTAAAATAAAGACACAGAAGGGCGCCCGGCTGGCTCAGTCAGTAGAGCGTGGGACTCTTGATCTCAGGGTCTTGAGTTTAAGCCCCATATTGGGCATAGAGTTTACTTAAAAATAAAATAAAGTTAAATTAAAAATTAAGAAAAAGACACAGATAAAGTGAAAGTTAAAAAATGGAAAAAGGTATAGAATGCAAACAGTAACCATAGGAAGACTGAAGAGGCTATGTTGATATCAAACATAGTAGGTATAGAAACAAAAAATATTAACAAAAACAGAGAAGGACATGTCATAGTGACAAAAGGGTCCATTTGTCAGGAAGATGTAATAAGCAAATATTATACCCAACAACTGCAGAATACACATCTTTCAAGTACACATGGTACAGTCACTAAAACTATATGCTGGGCCATGAAACAAATCACAACAAATTTAAAAGGACTGAAATTATGCAGAATGTGTTCTCTGAGTATAATGGAATTAAATTAGAAATAAAAATAAAATATGTAGCAACTTTCAAATATTTGAAATTAAATAACACATGGGTCAAAAAATTCACAAGAGAATTTAGAAAATATTTTTAACTAATGGATGATGAGACTACAGTATGTTAAAATTTGCAGCTGACACAGTTTTTAGGGGGAACTTTAAATGCTTGAAAGGCATAAAATCAATGACCTAAATCTCTGCTTTATGAATCTAGAAAAGCAAAGCAAAATAAATTCCAAGGAAGTGGAAGAAAGGAAACAACAAAAGAGCAGAAACTAATGAAATAGAAAACAAACATTAAAGAAAGGTCAGAAAGTCCTGATCTCTGGGTTGTGAAGTCAGGGCTCTCTCTAAATAAATAAATTAATAAATCTTTAACAAAAAAAAAAAGACCTGAGGTGAGATCAAGAGTTGGACACTTAACCGATTGAGCCACCAGGTGCCCCACCTCTTCTCTTTTCTATCTACACTCATTCCCTTGGTCATCTCATCTAGTCTTTTTTAAATTTTTAAATTTTTTTTAAAGATTTTGTTTATTTATTTATTAGAGAGCGAGCAAGAGAGAAATAGCATGAGAGGGGAGAGGGTCAGAGGGAGAAGCAGGCTCCCCGCTGAGCTGGGAGCCCGATGTGGGACTCGATCCCAGGACTCCGGGATCATGACCTGAGCCGAAGGCAGTCGCTTAACCAACTGAGCCACCCAGGCGCCCCATCTCATCTAGTCTTAATGGTTTAAAAGCTCTCACATCTTTGCTCAGAGATGTCTGGTGTCTGGCTCCAATTATTCTAGACCCTCTTTAGGATGTGGGGCTCTTGGCATCAATTTGTCCCCTGCTGCATCCTGGTCACCAATGCTGGGACTCTAAGAAAGGTCCTACTTAATCATATAGCGGCACTAACGCCAAAGACTCTGCTCTATGCCAACATAGTGCCAGGTGCTGTGTGTGTGTGTGTGTGTGTGTGCGCGCGCGCGCGTGCCTATGTGTGTGGGGGGCTCTCTAGCCTCTTCTCTGTGCCAGGTACTGCGGGGATCACCGCCCTCGGGGAGCTCACAGTCACGTGAAGGTAGAGACGATGGGCTGCAACAATTAGCCAGGGTGGTGAGTGTTATGCTGGGCTCCAGCAGAGCACCAGGGGGTGGGGGTGGGGAGCACCAGAAGGTACGCCTGGTC
The DNA here is from genome assembly GCF_004348235.1 of Phoca vitulina. Lineage (NCBI taxonomy): Eukaryota > Metazoa > Chordata > Mammalia > Carnivora > Phocidae > Phoca > Phoca vitulina. The sequence continues at coordinate 22,458,258 of NW_022589729.1, forward strand.
CAGTGCGGGAAGTGAGGGCGGTGTAGGAGAAAGGATCTGGCCTGCCATTCAAGAAACCCGAGCTCTAGACCCTAGAGCTGCTGTGTGGCCCCGCCTGGGTCTCCGTTTCCTCACCTGCAAAACAAGGGGGCTGGACTAGACTGGAGATTTTCCAACTCCTTGGAACCTGGGGTTCTGAGGATCACCCTCCTGGGAAGAAGGGGGATGGGCAGTTGGAGCTCCTGCCCCTAAACTCTTTCAGCAAGGCTGCTTTGATCTTACCTATTGGTTTCGGGCTAGGTAGATGCCATTCACCTAAAGGATTCTGTGGCTGAAAAAGTGTGAAAATCACCCGACAAGGGGAATCCTGAAGACCCTTCCAACTCTACAGCCTGAGACTGACACGGGCCAGTTCCACAGGGTAGGTCCCGGCTGCTGGATGGTGAGGCCAGGGTGCCCCCTCAGTCCCGCTTCCTGCCAGCCCGCCTTCCAGCCCCTGGCTTGGGGTGGGGGGGCTACAGGTCCCCCAGCCTGCCGAACTGTCCAGCCATCCGGGAGGCCAAGAGTAAAGGCTCTGCCCCCAGGGGGGACCCAAACTCACGCAGGCACAGGGGCCAGGTGGGGCCAGCTCTGGGCTGGCAAAAGGAAAACAGATGGAGAGGTTGGGCAAGAAGCGCTTCTTTCAGAGTCAGAACTGGCCCCTTGTCTGCGAAATGGCTTTTATCAGCTTGGAGGAGCCAGTGAGGTCGCAGGGCGGGGGAGGCGGGGTTTGACTCCTAGTTTTGTCTCAAGAGCCTTTTTGGAGGACAAGAATTTTTTACCCAGATGTTTCTTGAATTACAAAAAAAAAAAAACACCCCAAAAAAACCAACACCAAGTGAACAGTATGTGTCCAGGGCACCGGGGCTTGCTCTAGTCTCTGACCCAGGTTACAGGGGCTCCCAGGGGGTCTACAGTCAAAGGGAGGTCCCGAGAGGGCAGCTGAGATGTCAGCCTAACTGTTGGCAGGGGCTGTCTAAAGGCAGTTCCAGCCAAAGGGGGAGAAGAGCAGCCTCGGCTTCAGACTTGGTTCAGATTCTGAGTCCATCACTTATTAGCTGTGTGACCCTGCATAAATAACGAGGCCTCTCTGAACCAAAGTTTCATTATCTGTGAAATGGGAATGGTCAAACCTGCTTTGTGGCATCGATATGAAGACTAAACATAATTACATAATTAATACGTGGTTACTCCTCTCCAGGTCTACACCTGTGCCCACAGCCCAGCTGTCCTCCAGGAAAACTTTGGGCCCCAGAACGCAGGACTGTGAGTTTGGGAAGATCCAGAATGACACACCTGGGCCCCACTGGCCTTGGAGGCCTGGTTGAAGCTTCCTTTCTGAGTGAGGTGTAGAGAACAGGATTTTAATGGCTTTGTGTAGAGGGGGTAGAATTACGGCCTCGAGATTTGAACCACTTGATTAATATGGAAATGTTTTTTAATTTAATTCACCAGTCATGAAACTTCTTAATGGTCGACTGATGGGTCTGGAACATTGGGAGCACGCAGCCCTTTCTTATATGGAATATGTCTGCTGATCTGCCATCAGTGGGGCTCATCAGCTTTGACATACTCCCCTGAGCGGGCTGACACACTACTCAGTGACATTTGTACTCTGCCGACTCGTGGCAGGTGTCTGAAGGATGACCAGTTAGGGTGGGGCATGCCTGCTGGAGTCATTGGGGTACTTGGGGGGTTCATTAGCCCCATATTCTGACCCACCAAACCAGGTGGCCCTGGACTAGATGATCTTCACGGTGGTTTCTGGTATCCGATATTCCACAAATCATGACTTTCTACTCATCAGCATGTCTGCACAGCAACCCGCGCTCATAAGATGTGCAATGTTAGCATGCCTCAAGGTAGTGTGAGCTTCTGAACCACTGGGTTGAATTGTGTACCTTACTGCCTTTGTATCAGGGCTGTCTTACCATGTTCTAGGGCCCCAACAGCTGGGAAGGCTCCTGTGAGTCGATCAGAGTATACTTGGGCTGGGACACAGCATGCTTGGGTCTCAGCCTTGGTTCTGCCACACACTTGCAATGTGAGTCTGGGAAAGGCAATTTCTCTTTTAATCTGTACACTGGAATGTAATACTCTGAGCTCTGCTTGTCTCACTAGAATGAGGTAAAGCTCAAAACAGAAAATGAATACCTTAAGGCTTTGAAAGGTAAAGGGGTTATTTTTTGGTCCCTCAAGTAAAAAGACTATTGTTTGTATTAACAACTTCTGTTCACTCTTTCTCTGACCGTGTTGGGCAACAGAATGCCCTGCATTTTAAGAAGTGATGCACAAAGACTGCTTTGTCTCTAGAGTAGCTTGGACTACTGGTGGGATCCGGGTCCTGGGCCAGGCCAGCTGCAAAGGGACAGGAGGAAATGGCTTCAAGGCTCAGGGACAGATAGACTTGAGCAGCCTGGCCATGGGGGTCTGGGAGACTCTGCTTTGTGGGACCCTGGGACCTTTCCCTTAGTACCATCTAGGCTTCCAGCTGCTTCTGGTGCCCCCCACTTTGGTCCTGTCCTCTGCTTCTAGACCCCAAGGCCCTCCCATGCTCATACACTAGTCGTCTGAGGGGCCAGAAAGGCCCACCACCCTCTTGGCCAGGGATGGCTGATTGAGGACCTTTGTAGCCCTTTGCCACTCCTACACATTAGATGCACCCACACTCACATCAAGTGACATTTCTTTGCTGTTAGTTTTAATTTCCCAGTGATCACACCACACGTGGGAACTCTGGGGGAAGTGAGACGGCTAATCCACCCATTGTTGCCGAATACTTAGAAATTCTAGCTGTAGCCACGATGGTGGTGTCAGACCGCATTTTGCTTTGCAGCATTGTCCCACGTTGGACTACCACGTTCACAGCCGTGAAAGTGACATACACCGGTAACGAATGGATGTCACGCCCATGAGCTGGGGAAGCCAGACACAACAAGTGACATCCTGACTCCATTTATATAAAGTGCCGAACAGGCAAAATTACTGTGTGGTGTTACCAGTTCGGATCGTGGTGACCCTTGGGGAGTGGGGCTGTTTACAGGCACAGCCCTTCGGGTACTGGTAACATTTAGTACTTGATCTGGGTGCTGGTTGCGTGGGGTGTTCGGTTAGCAAAGATTTATAGAGCAGTACACATGTAAGTTGTGTGTTTGTCTGTCTGTCTGTGCTATTGTAAGGAAAGCTTAACCATCCGACATTTCTTGATTTTGAATTTGTAATCTGAGCTCACATTTCAGAGCCAAAACATGTTTTCAGGTCTCAAGACATTTTCAGGGGCCCCAGACCCAGTATATTAACAATCTGGGTCACAGACGGGCCACCTTCCTCCCACTGGGCTGAGAGCCAGCCTGTCCTCCCTAGACACCCTGACCATTACCAAATCGAGAGATGACCCAGAAAGTCAGGGCCATGGCTCTGTAGAGAGGCCGTGCCAGGCACCACCCTCCCGAGCTGGGAAAAGTTCATCTTTAGACTTTCCCTCGGCTTTCTCAACCTTCTCCACCCAGATGGCCCTGACATGCAGTGATGGCCTACAGTGGTTCTGTCCAGGCCACCACTTGGAATTTACCACCTGTGTCTTAGGAAGTTCCCTGTGTGCGTCTTATCCTATATGTCCCTCTTGTGGCTGGGGCCCACCACCTCCTCTGCTTTTGTGATGCTCTAAGCACCTCTTACAGGACGCAGGTAAGATACACTTTCAGTAAACATGGGATCCTCTTATGTCCTTGAAGTTTCTTTCCCTACAGGTGCTCTGCCTGGTACATTCACAGGTGGGGTGCCTTTTCCCTCTCTAAGCTCGGTGACATCGGGCACATTTGCTCTCTCCTCAAGTCTCACTTATTTGTCAGATTAGGGTATCGATGCTGGTGTCATGTAGCCACTGTGGGGCTCAGATGTGCGGACACGGAGCAGGTGCTTATGCGTGGTGGTGCCCGTCTCCCTCAGGTGGTCCTCAGTCCTAGCCTGGCGCAGGCTCAGTAAGAGGAGAGCCTGGAAGGGAGTGAGCAGCTCTTCTTTCCTCAATGGTACCCCCAAATAATCCACTGCTCAAAAAAGTTCACAGAAATGCCAGCAATTTATTGATTTCCTATATTTCCACAAAAGCAAATACATAGTGCATCAGACAGGGAAGCTGGGCCTGGCCAGCACAAGGTTCTTATGCAAACATGGGGCAAATGGAAGGCTGGGCTCCAGAGGGGCTCCAGGGTACCTCCAGATCATCCGCCGGGCTTCCCTCTGCTCATCTCCCCCTGCCCATCCCATCCTCCCAGCCTTCCTCATCCCGGCCATCCCACCTTTCAGCCAGGCTCTGGGGTGGACAAGAGAGAACATCACTGTCCCCACGTGTCTGGAGAAAACCCTTCACTGCATCACTAGGGGAAGCGTGGGGTCTGCGATGCTGATCTGGCCCCCACTGGACAGGCTGCTGGTGGCCAATGACCAGATCTGTCTGAAGCACAAGAGATCCTGGGGTCAGGGCAGGGACAGGCAGAGACTGAGTGGTCTTTGTCCTTCCCCATTGGCCCCAAATTGGAATGTCTTGTTTGGGGTGTCAGCCCTGGTAGCATGAGGCCAGTGTGGGCCTGGGCAAACCCCTTCCTCCCTGTCTGTGGGAAATGCCTCCTCAGGACTCTCTCAGCGTTGCCTCTTCCAAAGGCCACGGGTCCGAGGCCCGGGTGACGAGCCCAGCTGGCGGGCTGGAGAAAGCACAAGAGAGGATACAAAATCAGGCCTGGCCTAACTGTCCATCCAGCCCACCGTTCCCCAAGGCAGAGGGCTGGGCCCACCTGGCTCTTCACCCCGGCTGGTGACAGAAATCCAGCAGAGAAGTGGCAGGAAGTGAGGGCAGTGCTAAGGGAAGGGGCACCTCCCTGGGGCTGAGGGGCTGAAAGCCACAGCCTCACTGGTAGTGGGCTATTTCTCTCTTGTCCTAACTGGATTGGACAATCCTCTCACACTGGGGGGATCCCCAAAGCCAAGCACCCCGTGTCTCCTTCTTCTCTGAGAATGTAAGCTGCATGAGGACGGGGCAGTGGTCTGTTTGGTTCACGGATGTATCCTGTGTGCTTACAACACTGCCTGGCATATCCTGGTGCTCCATACGTATTTTTTTTAAGAAATGAATTCCTCTGAGCCCTGGTGATCGGCAGAGGAGTCATCCTGGAACATACACCCAGGACGGCTTGGTGGGACCACGCTCCCACGTGGCCCCTGAGAGAGAGGGAGTCAGGAAGAGGCCTTCCATCATGAGCAACAAGGGGGGAGGGTATCACGGACCCACAGCAGTGGGGGACACTGATTAAATGGCCCATCATCACAGGGCTGGCCCCAGTCTGTCACATGTCTTAACAGGCACATCCGTCATCCAGAAGGGTACTTTTCTGTTCTGACTGCTGAGGTAAGAAGTGGGGTTGGACGGGGGGGGGGTAGAGCGGGGTGGGGGGCAGGGGGCCTGGGAGGAGGATGAGGAGGAATGAAGAGTGAGGAGCTCCTCTTATTCTTCTAGAGAAGCCTGTGGACCAGGGAGCCAATTTCTAGCTGGCACCAACAATGTTGGTGCGGGCGGCAGAGGCAGACATCAGGAAGCCTTGGGAACCCACGTTCTGCTCTATCTTACAGTGTATACTAAGGGTTATTTACAGCGAGCTTTTCCATGAGGCTCTCCGGAGGTCCTTCTACTTCCTCTCCTCTGAAATGCACACGAGTCTGGGGTCTTGGGTGTGGCTGGTGCCCCTGACAAGCCTCTTATATCACATCCTCTGTGGTTTTCCCCAAGACAGAATGGAGACAGGATGGCTGGTTTTCAGGGAAAGCTGGGGTTGGCCTCTGGCTGGGGCTGGAGCTGGGGCTTGTTGGTGCCCTGAAGTGACAGCTCCCTCTCCTGTTCTATCCAAATTCCCATCTTCCAAGTCTCCTGAGACCCAGAACCCTCCCTCTCTTGAGTCTTAGCAGGGAAGTATCCTCCTGGTTAATTTCCAAATGGCCACTGTCCCACTGGGGCCCCAGCTGTCCCCCTCACCACTGGGAATGTGAAGACCAAACAGCCATTCCCCAAACAGCTCTTTGGCTTTGAGAACCATTTTGCCTTCTTTCTCCTGAAATAAATAGATGACAAGCCCCTGAAGGCAGGGGCTTTCCAGGCTGAGCCTCCTCTGACGGGTATGCAGCCCAAGAGCATGGCCAGCCCCATCCCTCTGGCTCCTGCACCCCAGAGCAGACTTCAGATAGCAAAGCAAGTGTGACTGTCCTTGCCCGTCCCCTGGAGCCCCAATCCTGTCCAGCCCCAGGTCCTGTGGCCCTGCGGGAAGGGAGGCATGATCAGACAACTAAAGTTTCCCATGAGATACACTGAACCTCAGCAGCCCTGCCAGCCTCCCTTCCTGCAAAGCTGCCTCTTACGGGGGTAGGTTGGCCCGAGCCCCAGTTACTCTCCCCTCCCACCTCCCCCCTACCCTCGCCCGGGAGATGGTTCCCTCGCAAGGTTTCTTGTGGACCTGACCCTGGTGCGGGTCCCCTGCCCTGGCATGACATATTTTGGGAACTACAGGCCTCTAAACAAAAAGCACAGGTCGTGTGGGAAACGTGGGAGAGTGAGAGTCCTTTTTACCACCTCATGAGCTGCAGAAACAGCTTACTTAGCTTTTTGCAGTTTGTGGTCACACTTTTAGGCACTCATGCACAAGCATGCGTGCGCGTGCGCTCACACACACACACTTACATTATACATATATATATACCATTTCTCAGCGAAAGAAGTATTGACATGAAACATAAGCCCCTTTAACTCAAGAAAAGGTCCCCCCCCCCCACCCCTCCCCACCCCCCTTGCCTGCCAGTTCCCCCAAGGAAAAAAAAAATCTAAAAATATTTCCATCATCCACAGTTTTCAGGTTTGCTTTCAATTGCATTTGAACTTTTCCAAACACTGCACAGGGTGGGCAGAATCACCCCTCCAGCAAGGCCTGAGGTCTTCTCAGCTGGATCATATCATTTCTGGAAAAGGAGAGGTCATCCCGTTAGCATTTCTAGGGAGACACCCCCACACCAGGAGGTCTAGCCAATACTGCCCCCCCTTTCCACCCATGTCCGCACAGATGTGCCCCCTGGCTGGCGAGGGCATTCCGAGTCGCCCCTGACACATTTGTAGGTCACTCTTGCTGAGCCAGAAGCTTGTCAGCTTTGTCCCTCCCCCCATGCCCACCCTGTTTGGTCAGCACGGTGCCCCGCACGGTGCTGAGGGTCCAGACTTCCCTCGTCGAGAAGCTATTGACTTTTGTCTTCTCTCTTTGTCCACACTCATGTTGTTGAAGCTTTTCTGTCAGGAGAAGGGGTCTGACGTTTTATCTATCTTCACCTGGACCAGAGTTTCAGCCTCTCCCCGACCAGGACCTCCTCAGGTATTGGCATGCTGGCAGATAACCAGGGTGCTAAGGAGCCCCCTTCAGCTCAGGAGACCCTGTCCTCGCCCCTGGCTCTTTGCAGATGGCTCCACACCAGGGCCACCTCTGGTGACCCGCTAGGGAAGGTTAATGATGTCACCTGCCTCAGAAACACTTTGGATGCTTGTTTAATAATGCACTTTCCACTCCAGTGCTCCGGAGTCAGATCTGCTGGGGTTGGGGCCAGGAGTGTGTGTTTTAGGAAGCAGCCCAGGTGATTCTACTGGAAGCTAAGGCTTGCAGGCCTTTGTCATAGATACTGGTTCTGAGTTTTTGGTCTCTGGAATCATCAGCTAGAAATAAGCTTAGCCACATTAGGCATGTGCAGACTGGAAAGTGAATTATAAAAAGGATAAGAAAGTGAGCTGTAGGTGTGCAAACCCAGAATGACATATTGTATCACTGCGGGGGGGGAGGGCATTCATACCATAGTCCGTGTGAACGGCACCACCGAGGTTGTGCAGTGCATAACCTACACAGCTGTACCTAGAAGTTCTGCCCAGACCTCTGGCCTGCTGATGCTATCAGGACACTGCCCATCCCTGATGTCCTGTGGCCAAGTCGCCTGTACAGCTGTCCTCACAGGCCTGTGTCGGCCGCGCCAGGCCATCTGCCAGATGGAAGGATGCTTCTGTGCCCTGCGGAACACGGGCCTGGCCTCTCCCTCTGAGACCAGCTGAGGCAGCTGCAGGGGTCCTGGACGTGCCTCTGCCCTGGCGGGGCCGATTCTTACCTGCAATCTGTACTTGCTTGGGCAGCCCCTTCTTAGAATCGGGAGGTGAAGTTCCTGAGGCTGTTGGGCCCGGCTAAAGTTCCCAGCATGTTCCTATCCAAGCCGTGCTGCAGGGGCAAGAAAGAGCAGCTGCGTGAAATACTCTAGGACGAAACAGCGTGGGACTTCCCACAGGGCCAGACCCTGCCCTCCCAGAGTGGCCTCGGGCTTGAACCAGACCCTGCCCTCCCAGAGTGGCCTCGGGCTTGAACCAGACCCTGCCCTCCCAGAGTGGCCTCGGGCTTGAGCCATAGCCCTCTGGATTCATTATATATGTGTGTCAGGGCTAAACCTGGCCTGATTAAATGCGCAACCAAACATAAGGCCGGGGGTATGCCCGGGTTAGTAAAGCGTGCCTGGGCTTCCACCAGCGCTTCTGAATTTCCTATGTGGATCTGCAGAAATCTGAATTAAGGCATAAGGATTTAAGCTCGTAGTCATTACTCTTTAAACAGAACAATAACCAAAGTCAGATTAGAAAAGCTGTTTGTTTTTCTTCCTTCTGACTGTCCCTGTTTTTTTTTTTTTTTTTTCCCAAATCTTGACAAGAGCTCTTGGCAGCGAAGACACGTCCAGCGCTTCTCACGTACCAGCGAGGCGCCTGGTGCTGGTACTGAGGAGCTGCCACGCTGTGGGCTCTGTTTACCTGTCTGCTCTCCCACTTGCAGCCCCACCAGCCCCTGAGCTCCTGCTGACGAGTTGACAGAATCTTGTTTCGGTTATTTCTCCTAGCATACCGCAGGCGCTCAATAAATGCTTTGGAGTGAATGAGGACAGCAGATGGGGCCTAGAGGCCCTTGAGAAGGGGCGCCTGGTGCCGGCTAAGAGCTCTGAGAATCTGTCAGCTCTCACTGGCCTGTGGGAACGTGAGGGATCCAGACACCAGGTGGTTCAAAGCCCAAGGCCTGCTTGGTCTGGGCATGAATCACATGATGTTGGTTTTTCCACCACAGATCTGCTTGCTCGCTCCTGTTGAGCTTGGCTGGATTTGGCGGAAAGAGCCCAGGAGTGAGAATTCCTGGGTCCCAGCCCTGCTCTTGCTGTGACTCACTGCACCAAGGCCAAGTCCTGTTCTTCAGGGGGGGACACGAGCCCCATGGTCTGCCTCACAGTGGCTGTAAGGACCCAGTGGGCGGTGCGTGTGCGGGCGCTCTGGGGACAGAAACGTGGCCCTCGTCATGTCGAAGCTGCCGTCAAGCAGGACTAGAGGGAGCAATGGGGACCGGATGGCGAAGCTGGTTCCCATGGGCGCTGTACAGAACCATGTTAACAAGGGGACTCTCTGGGTCCCTCTGTCATTAAACAGGGGTCTTTTTACCCATGGCTTTGTCTCTC
>NW_022589729.1:22467834-22571707 GCF_004348235.1 Phoca vitulina
AGTCGACCTTGACCGCCATGGTCCCTCCTATGTCCCTGCTGTGCTGGAGTTAGAATTGTTCCTCCTTCTGCCCCAGGGCGGCTGTCTTCCCATCTCCTCTCCTACCCGATCAGGCCACTCCTGACCTCCTGCGCCCCCCTCTGTTCCGTGGTCTTCCTCATCCTCCCACCCCTTCACTTTCCCCTGCTCTGCCCATTTCTCGTCTCACGACAGAGATGCTTGGGTCCCCTCTGTCATTAAACAGGGGTCTTTTTACCCATGGCTTTGTCTCTCTCCTTTCTGGACCACACTGGTTCTCCCCTCTGCCGCTCTCCGCCCCTCCCCGTCCCTCCTCGCCCACGGCAGGGGCCCCAAGGGCTCCCCTTGCTTTGCCAGCAGTGCTCTTGCAGGTGGCCTGGGACTTCCGGATCGCCTCATCCAGGGCCCTCCCTGGTTTCCATCCTCCCTGCTGCCTCGGTAGTCCCGGGGACCGCTGCCTACCCGCTCCCGTGCTTTGTCCTCCCGCACGGGCTGCAGTCCCCTCCTGGCTAGCTGGCACAGCGTCTTCTGGCTCCCTGGCCCTTTGCTCTCCTTGGCCCCCAGCTGAGGGCCCTCTCCATGCTTCTGCCTTTATCCTCCAAGACTCTCCCACACACCTGTGCGCCATGGTGGTCCTGCCTGCTCTCGGGGCTTCTACCTGCCCAATGTTCCCGTCTGTGTGGCAGCCTGGCCTCTCTCCTCAGGTCCCACACCCGCACCCCAATCCAATCCCCTCAGACTTGACCTCCTGAAATCGGGACTGCTCTCCCTCTCCCTACAAGGCCTACCTGGCCTCTCCCCAACCGATCTATTTCTGCTAATGCGGCCGCAGTGTCTCCAGGCTTGCACTCGAGCATGGTCAGTCTGACCAGTCTGTCTCTTCCGCGTCCTGTCCTTGGTCCGGCCTCATCACTGCCAACGTCTCTGTCTAAAGAACGGCGGCCGCAGGAGCGGGAGAGGCCAGTGTGGAGAGGTTTGGTAAACTAAGACCTGGGGTAGGACTTTGTGTTTGACGAGGTTGGGAGGCGCCAAGGACAGAGAGGAGCCAGGGTGGCCACTTGACAGATGCAGCCGCCCCAGCACCTCTCAGTTCCCTGGGCCCTGCCGCTGTATCCAAGTATTGCTTTAATCATGACACTCTCTACCTAAAACCCTCAATGGCTCCCTGGGGCCAAGGGCAAACTCTCACAGAGATTAAAGGGGTTTGTAATCTAGCCCAAACCTACCTCTGAAGCCACAGAGCACATCACGCCCTCAAATGAATTCTGTGCCTTTTGCCCACCCCGTTTTTCAGTTTGTTCCTAAAGGATCCCACCCCAGGCCTCTCACACATTACCTTGATTCCCTCTGCCCTCCATGCACTCGGCACCTCCCCAGAATTCTAGCCGAGAGATTTGCTCAGAGTGTGATCACGTTCATCGTCACGCACATTGGTCTCTCAGCTCTGACTCTCTCTGTCTGGAGTGCGGCTCAGTCCCCGCCATGGGGTGGGGTGGGCCATTCTGCTTCTCTTTCCTTGCCCCACTCGGACTTGATTCTGTGCAGGGCAAGTACAGGAGAACCTCATGGGCAGGGGTCAACAGTGCGGGCCCTTACCTGTCTGAGGACGCCCTGCAGTTCCTTGCTGGACCACATGTCAGACAGGAGGAGGCGGGCAGCTTCTGCAGCCTTGGGTGAGGCACTGGGCAGGCAGGAAGTTCATTTGTGGGGTGAGACTCGGGGAGGCATGAGAATGAGCACCCTCCTCCCTCCTCCCCTCACCTCAGGTCTTAGAGATGTGGGGAGGCCCCAGGGGTGCATGAGAGAGGAGCCCCGTCGGGCTGGTCACTCTGCGCAGCGGGCATGACCCCACGGCCCTGCCCACTTAGAAGTGTCCTAGGATTCTCCTTGGGGGCTGTGAGGGGGAAGGTCGCCCAGCCCTTGTTCCGGGAGGAGAAAGCCCCATGGAGCAGAATAAAGTTCCCGCACAGCGGGGTCTGCCGCTCCATGCCTCCTGCTGACCCTCTAAGGACCCAGTGTCCCCTGGTGACCCACAGCGGAGAATGCACCGCCTCTGCCCTGTTTGTGCCGCCCGAGGGCCTGGCTGCTGGATTCAGCCCCACAGTGCTCTTGGCCTCGGGAACTTCCCTGCATCCAAGCCTCTCCTGCCCTGGCTCTCCTCTCTGTACCAGGTACTGCTCCCGCCGCACCTCTGGGGCTTCGCAGGGAGTCGTGCTTAGCATGGGGCGGGGGTGAGGCGGTGTGGGGGTGAGGTGGGGAGGAGACCGCCCGCTTCCCCGCCCACCTGCTGCGGTACAGGTTGATGACGTTGTTGACCATGCTGCTGGTGAAGTACTGCTTGGCCATCTGCGGCTGGGAGGCCATCAGGTTCCGCACAGTGTAGCAGGCCGAGGACAGGATGTCTTCCGAGTTGCTGGTGTTCCCAGTGTGACTGGTGAGGAGCCTGGTCACCTCTGGGAACACTTGGTTCCCTGCGAGAGAAAGGAGTGGAGGGCACGGGCTCAGATGACCGAGGGAGAGAGGGGCTGAGGGGCTCCCTCTGGGGCCATAGTCCCGGACTGCCCTCAACCAGGTTCCTAGACAGGTGACCCCTCAAGGCTCCATCTAGCTCCAACCCAGGGCTTGGGACCCAGATGGGACCTCTGCACACCTGCCCCCCCATCTCCAGGGGACCTGCCCCTTCCTACCCCCAAGCTTCTCTTGGGCCAGCTTCCCCTCTTGGAATGCTCACCCTAGGGAAAGTTTAGAGGGGGACCGTCCAGCAGGCTCTGGAAAGTGGGGGGTCTGCCAAGTCCTAGCTGGAGGCCCGGGGCAGAGGGGTGGTCTGACGCTGCGGAGGGCGCTTACCCATGGCTCGGTGTAGCACCGGGTGGCGGGACATGTTGCTCAGGAGGGAGGCTCCGGACCGCACCACATCAGAGTTGCCAGATTGCAGGAGGCGAGCAATTTGTGGCAAGCCCTTTTCCTTGAGCCCGATCAACTGGCTCATGCCACTGGACATCTGAGAAAGAAGGCCCAGTGAGGAACTAGCCTGCGGCTTCCCAGGCACTGTGGTGGAAGCGGGCCAGGTAATCCCAAACGAAGAATCCCAAATACCTTTTCTCTTTCATGTTGGAAGCACGGACGAAGAGCGACACAAATTTGCTCATGCGCCAGCAACGAACCAAGCACCCAGGCGAAAATGCACCCCCAACTCTCCTGACCTTGATCTCTACTCCCGGATCAGCCTGGAGCCCAGATGGGTGATGAGAGGGAAGTCTCAGACCCCTCGCTCATGGGGGCCCTGAATCGACTCCTGGTCTAACAAAATGGTCAGATGCTGCTGCTCAGCTATTGGTCTCAGCTCGGCCTTCCTTACACATCCCTGCAGTCTGCTCACGTGAAACCACACGGTCAGCGATATTTGTCGATGCAAGAAACATTGACCACCTTCCAACTTCCCTACCTCCGGAGTACTCAACACATATTTGTTGGGTACTTGCCCAGGACAAAGATGGGTAAGAGAGGGTCCGTGCCCACAAGGAGACACAGTCCAGGGCCCCCTAGGAGTAGGCCAGCTCTAGCAACAAAGCCATCCGAGCTGTAATCTGGTCCCAGGCTGGTCTGGAGTTCTTGAAGATCCCCTGCCTCATCCTCTCATGGTCAAGAAAGTTCCTTCCTTACCTCAATTCACCCTGGTCCTGCTTCCAGCTGATTCTCTTTTGTCCCAAGTAAAGATGAGGGATTGTTGGCTGCCTCCCCATCTAAATGCTCGTTGATTGCAACAGGCCTCCGATGGCTCAATGCCATTCCATCATGTCCCCCAAACTATATTTGGCCTCAAAATCTCTACTGATTCTGCCACATCTTCCTCTAGATCTGTCCACGCTCCAAACCCTCTATTTTTCCCTCCGTCAGTTCAACACGCAGGAGACTCCTCCTGCCACAAACATACCCTTCATCTCTGTCCCCCACCCCAGACAGGGCCAGCATGGGGCCAGGAATCACGAGGCAAAGGGGACTCTGTGGGCACAGACAGAATCCAGCAGGAGTGGGTTTGCCTAGCCGCCGCCTGGGAGTTCCCAGAGGGCTGGGCTAGTTCTCTCCCCTCACTGCTCCCCCATATCACATAGGAAACTGCCTCTAGTCATGTCTGTAGAACCGAGCTCCGCAGGCCATAGGTGTTTGCTAGGACTCAGACTGTGGACACACTCGTGGGAGAACGGCGAAGGGAACAGAGCCTGGCTTCAAGTTGGAGAAATGGGGGTGGGGACGGGGGTGGGCACAGGGGAGGAGGCCACTCCTCACCAGCCCCTTGCTGGCGGTCAGGTTCTGCAGGGCACCAGCGCAGGCCTCCAAGGTGGCGTCTTTCTTGCTCTTGCTCATGAGGTTCAGGTAGGTGCGGATGGCGTCTGAATGGTACAGCCAGCCGCTGCCCTTGGGGTTGGTCTCTTCCTCCGGAAGGGGGCAGTCGTAGTTGTTGTTCTGAGGACAAAGGGCAGGTCAGCAGGAAGCCTTGGGAAGGGACCGAACCCAAGCCTTCTGCGTGCCCCCCAACTCCAGGGTCCTGGTTCCTGATGGGAGGGGCCTAGGAAGCACCTGTCCCGGTGCCCCTTTCCTCACTATGGCAGCTCTGCAGAATTGAGTGAGGACAGGGGCCATGGTCCTCCTCCATGGTCTCTGAGGGAGGCAGAGAACAATCTCGGGATCCCGGGAAATGCTGAAGGCCAGCCCCTGCCCAAACCTTCCAGCGGCTTTTGGGTCTCACACCATGATGTGTCCCCTCCCAGAGTCAGACTCTGAGCTTGGCCCACCCTGGGCCAACGGGCGTTTTACCCAGCGCGGGAGGCCTGGCCCTCCCTCCACAGCACCCTCCTGCTTCTGGGGGGACCTGGGAGGCTTGGGAGCTGGTGGGAACCAGGCCAGAGAGGGCTTAGAGTCCTGGTTACCCCCAGACCTTCCAGAGTAATGGAGAAGATAGGGCCGAGTTTATCAATCACGTAGTTAGAGAGGACAAGCTCTGCCAACGGAGGGCTGGAGCTTTTGACCTCTGGGTGGTCTGAAGAACACAGACCCCCTCTGTATGCAAGACAGAATGCCCTGGACTCAGCTCCCAGGGTGCGGCACCGGCCCGAGGCCGGGGCTTTGGCCTGGGCTTGGCCCCTCAGGCTGGTTTCAGGCTTCAGGGTGGGGGAGGGGGGCGGGGGGGGCACAGGGGGGAAAGGGTGGGCCAGGCCGCTGAGGCCAGCGGGGTGCCTGGGGGGAGCAGGCCCGGGCTCTGGGTCGGTGCTCACCATCATCTTGTCGCTCTTGTTGCTGAAGCAGCCCGTGGAGGACTTCTCGGTGTAGGCGTTGCGCGCGCCGTACTCCAGCTGGCGGTAGCGGGTGGGCACCTCGGCGTCCAGGCGGTAGGACAGGTTGTGCAGGATACACATGCAGTTCTCCACGGACTGGGGGCCAAACGGGAGCGTGGCACCTGAGCCCGGGCCCCGCCCTGATGGCGTCCCGGGCCCCCTCCCTGCCCTAGCTCCTGGGGAAGAGGCGGGCCCCTCCGCGGCTCCAGGACAGATGAACGCGGGCTCTCCCAGTCACGCCTCCCGGAGCCTGCGCTGGAATCCAGTTCTCTCAGTTCCTAGCTGCGTGACCTCGAGTGGCTTGCTTTGCCTTCGGGGCCCCGGTTTTCTCAGTTGTAAAATGGGACTGAAGTCACCGACTTCATTGGGCTCCCGGGAGGATGCTACCTGGAAGTGCCCGTCATGGGGCCCCGCACATAGCAGGACACGCGGACAGCGGCCACTGCTTCTACTGCGACAGCAACTATGCAGCGGTCGGACTGGGCTCTTGAAGAGCACACCGCTGTCCTGGCACGTTCTCCTTCAGGAGCAGCCTGGGTTCAAAAGCCGCTGAATCCCCATGCCCCTACGATTCCCCCTTTTCATGGCTGGCTGCTCCTCAGCTTCCAATAGCAGAGGTGCTGACCTATCCCAAGTCCACACGGGCAGCAAGACCCGGGACCTGGGACTTTGCCGCGGCAGCTTCTCCTAGGCCTTTGCCATTTGTCCTCAGTGGACAGGCTGGGGTTTGGGCCAGCAGACTGACCGTCCGAATGATGTCGGCCCTGCTAGGGTTTGAGGGACTCAGAGTCGCAGGGTCTGGGTTACACAGGTAGAGGGGATGCTGCATCCAGAGCAGAAAAAACATGATGCCCCCTGGGACCTGGCTGAAGATCCGAGGGACCGTCTCTCTCCGAGGCCCTGTTGTCACATCCAGTGGAGGAGGGGGAGACAAAAATCTCTCCACGGGAAACTGTGTGCAGGACCCAGTACCCGTGGTGCCCAGACAGTCCCCCGGTCACCTGGGGACAGTGGGAACTCACTATTCTCCCGAGTTGCTGTCCTGCCGTGATGGAAACATCTCAGCCTTCAGTTTCTCCGCCCTCCGTGATTTTTCCTTTCTGTCTGTGTGTGCTAGTGAGTCCTAAAGCCCAGAGGGGACAGGAGGCGGCTTGGCCAGTGGCCTCATTGGGACGCAGTGGGAAGCCAGTGCAGTAGAAGGAGCCTCGGTGCAGGGAGGATCCCGGGGGCATCAGTGTGGCTCCTCGGGGCCGCAGGCGGGGCTTGGCACCGGGGACAGTGACTGCTCACGGAGAGCTCACTCGGTACCAGGCCTGCTTCGTGTCTTGCTTATGAACTAATTGAGCCCTTAAACTAACCCAGGAGGCAGATTAGGATTATGATCATTTCTGTTGGAGCAAAGTGCAAACTGAGGAACAGAGACATCATGGAAGTGTCCGCATTCACACAGCCTCTGAGTGAGGGACAGGGGAACTGCCTCTGTAACCACTGTCCCCGGCAAGCAGAGCACTCTGCAGACAGCTGTCCCCTTCACTGGCCGGTCTCTGGGCGTCTGTCCTGTCACTGGACCATGCCTTAAAGGCCCCTCGAGTGCAGACCTGCCTCGTGGAGCCTGGGAGAGGAAAATGTCAGGACCTAGAGTCCAAGGAGCTGCCCTCACTGATTCTGGGGAGGCCCTGGGCCTTGGAGCACTGGACAGAGAGGAGGACTGGGGTCCAGGGCCGGGGTGGGGTGCCGCCTGGGTGTGCTCACCTTGTCATCACAGCGGCTGGCGGCCACGCAGTTCTGGACATAGGCCATAAGGGAATCAATGAGCCCCGTGTAGTTTCGCATGGTCTGGCGGCCTGCATCGGCAGAGCTCAGGTTCCTGAGGGAGAAAACAGAGAGGGGTTGAGGAGGCAGGGGAGGAGGGGTGGGGGTGGAGAAGAGAGTGGTTGGGGGGCATGCAGGGGAGAGAGCAGGTGGGGGAAGAGGGGGCGGAGGGGATGGGGGATGCGGTTGGAGGTTTGATAGGACGAGAGCAGGGCAAAAGAAATGAGGAAGAAGGAAGGAAAAGACCATTCAGCCAACTCTGCCCCATTCTGGCTGAGGTTGGATGGGCTCTCATTTGAACTCAGCTCTTTCCACCCCTCTTGCTGCCCACCTGTAACTTTTATGACGGTCAAGGCCTCCAGTGCAGCTAGCAGGCCAAGACACACGCCCTACCACTAGGGGGCACCTGTTGAACGAGGGCTGGAAGCTTCGCCTGCCCAGTTTTTTTCTGTGGGACAGGAGAAGCTCTGTGGGGTGCTGGGGCCAGGGGCTGGATCTGAGAAAAGAGCTGACAGGTGCTCGGCTGGGAGCCAGATGCTCCCTCCCCGTGGAAGCTGTGTTCTGCCTCAGCAGTGGGCTCCTTCCCAAGCATCCCGGGCCTATTTGCCTGGTGTAGGCCGAATGTGGCCGCTGTTGTCCCCAACAGTCCTGCAGCCCTATCAAGTCCTTAACACCCCGGCTTTGCTCACTGGGGGCCACTGATGGAGGCTGAAAGGGAGGAGCACAAGCTGAGACAGAAGCTCATGCCACCTGCACCCCTCACTCTGGGGCTCCCAGGAATTGGGGAAGACAAACCCCATCAGAGCAAGGCGTGACCCTAAAGGGGATCCATTCCACTGCTTCACCTCCATACCAGCACCCACAACCCAGCTTGCAGCCTGTCTCCTAGAATGAACATGCCCACGTCCCTCCTCCAACAGCCCCCAGGGGCCTTGCTTCATGCTGGCGTAGGACTCGGGAGACTTTGGGCAGAGCTCTGCCATCTTCATGCCAATGAATATGGCAATTGGTGTTAGCATCATAGCTGGGAAGTGACTCATTAGGAGCCAATCAGCAAATTTTTGTCCAAAAGAACACGCTTCAAGATAGTACAAGAAATGCATTTTTGGGAAATGGAGGAGAGGGAAATGGTTGAACCAGTTTGGATATTCAGATCTGGCATTTCCACTCTTAGATTTCTAACTAAGTCTGCTGTGGTCCCTTAAAGGAGGTCATGGAGTCCTGATCCTTATCTGGATCTGGGGACGTCAGGAGCGCCGGGGCCCCGTTTCTTGGAGTCTACCCATGAAGACCAGTGCCAGCCAGACTGCATTTTATGTTCTCTGCCCTGGCTGAGTCCTGCCCGAGATGGGGCTGCCTGGGTAAAGGCCCAGGGCTGGGGCCAAAAGACCCCACGGGCGGGCTCTTCTCTCACCTCAAGCAGCCTGTGGCATTGAAGAAGACTTCAGGGTCCACCATTTCCCGGGTCATGTTGCTGTTGCCATCACACCAGCCGGAGAAGGGAATGATGACCCGGTCGGCTAGCACAGGCAGGGCGTCCGCGATGAGCTCCTCCTTCAGCTCGTCAGTGGAGGACAGGTTCCAGAGCAGCCCTGGATGTTGGGGACCGTCAACCCAACACATGCCAGGCTCAGGAAGACCCCGGGCAATGGCGTGTCACCCCCAGCCTGCTCTGGCAAATGAGCCCTACTGGAATGTCACTTTCCAAGTAGGCCTGGGTTATTCAGTCTAGTGTCTGATTGTTTCCTGAGCCCACTTCCCAGTGTCTCAACGAGACTGCAGGTTCTTTGAGGGCAGGGAGCATCTAGAGTTCTTTATCTAGGCCAAAATTATGAATATGGAAGGCGATCAAGAAACATTTGATTGATCTGTGGTTTTTAATATAAATGTTAGCACTCAGAGTCTTCAAATGTTCTCTATTTTCCACCTGAAAGTCATTCCAGAAATACTGATCATGGTCACTCTGTGCATGGTCTCATCTTCCCAGTCCAGTCTGAAGGTTTCATAGTTCCTTCTGTCTCTTGTGTCCCCGGCCCGAGTGCTTAGCATACTGTTTGGGCACAGGAAGGTGCTTAAGACCTGTTAGTCCCTGCTCTCATCGACCTCCCTTCCTCCCTTTCACCTGTGGATCCCACCTGTGAATATGGATCCTGCCTGGACACCAGCTTTCTACTCTTTGCCTTCTATCTTCAAAAAGACCTTGACTCACGGGCCTTTGGGTGGTTCAGTCGCTTAAGCATCTGACTCTTGGTTTCAGCTCAGGTCATGATCTCAGGCTCATGAGATAGAGCCCCACATTGAGCCTGGAGTCGGGCTCTTCGATCAGTGGGGAGTCTGCCTGAGATTCTCTCTCTTCCTCTGCTCCTCCCCCCTCTCATTCTCTCAAATAAATAAATTAATTTAAAAAAAAAAAGACTTAGACCCCTTGTGGGTATGCACCACCTGGACACCACTAATCTGGCCAAGGCCAGTGCCATGGGGGCTCCCAAGATATTAGCCTGAGGTCAAATCTGCACGGTTGTGCTTTGACCCAGCCTGGAGGGGCTACCCCATACCCCATCTTGGGACTGCAGCCAGCAGTCCCGCCCACCCCCGACCCCTAGCTCTCCACGGCTGGCGCTCCCTACCGGTTAGTTGTTTCTGGATCTCAGTGCTCCCAGTTCTCCTCAGGAGGCTGACAGCCTCTCGGATCCCATTCTGCCTCCGCGTCTCTAGCTTGTTGGTGACGCTCCGGAACACCAGGTTACGCAGGGCCCCAGCCGCAGCCTGCTGGACGTTCTGGTTGGGGCTCCGGAGGAGGTCCACCAGCTTGCAGATGCCTCCCAGCTGATAGACCTGTCGGGATAGGGGGGCCGCCTTGCCCAGTCAGGGAGGTGAGGCTGATCTAGTGTCTCTACTCAAAGCGATTTTTCTCAGACCCAAAAGTCTACTGCCAGTTCCGAAATATTCAAGCCAACCAAAATAAATAAGCAATGTGGAGTCACAGCAACCAGATCAGGAACCAAGATGGATTCAGACGTTAGCTCCCCCATGTCCTTGCCAGGAGAGGCACCCCTCTGTTCTGAGCCCCACTTTGCTTCTCTGGAATACGGCAGTGAGGACCAGAGGAGGAAATGGATATAAATACACTTCAAAATCCTAAAGCAAGACAGACGTAAGAGACACCCTCCCACGGGAACTCCTTCTGCTGTGGCAGGAACTTTGATGCTTATGGATCGTGGAATCTCTAGGAAACCTGTTTAGGGCACCACACCCTGGGGCTGAGCTGCTGAGCCCTATAGGCATCCTTCCCAACAGCCAAGCTCGGGAGGCATGAACAAGCCCTGTTTCCCACCATGGATGCCTGGTGAGAAAGAGGATCAAGAGACAGAGAGGCAGAGAGGCCGAGACAGACAGACAGAGGGAAAGGGGCTGGGGAAGGGAATTGAAGGGCGGAAAGTAGTCACATTCTCTAGTGGCATCTGAGAAAGGGGATTTCTGTTGAACCCATGGCTGTTTCTTCCATGTGATCAGTGGGGGAGACACGCCTAACTAATGTCCACTCAACTAGAGGGTTAAGATGCCCAGCTGTGATCTTAGGCAATGCCAAGCACACTCCTCGCCCCAGGCCGCCAGGCAGGGTGAGAAGGAGCAAATGCAAATGCCTCCACCCATCTCTAAATGGGGTCAGGCTGACACACACCCAGTCCCTGCCCAGGCCTCCAGGGGGAGGAAGGTGTGCAGCCAGTTACCTGTTGTTTGGCCGATTCATCCTGGAAGCAGGTATGCTGGATGTAATAGGCCCCAATGGCCTGGTACTTCTCATCCTGGGAGCTCAGGTACTGCACAGCCTTGGGGATGGTCAGCCCACTGCACTCGATATCCTCGCTGCAGATCCTGTGGGCAATGGGCAGTGGGGTGGGTTCCAGGGTAGGCTAGGAGCCCCGGGGCCAGGGGCTCAGAAACCCCCCTGTATGCCCAAGCTGCCACAGCCTGTCTATCCATCCATCCATCCATCCATCCATCCATCTTCCCTCCCTCCTGTCTCTATACAATCATCAATGCCTCCATCTCTCCCAAAGTCCAGCTAATTCTTCTTACATAAAAATTCTCACATCTGCTCCTTCTTCCCAACCTCATGGGCTCTGCCTTCCTTCTGACCATGATCACTCTCACTGGGACTACAGCAAGAGACCCCCACAACTGGGTCTCTTCTCCAGGCTCCCCTATTCAAATTTTTCCTCCCTTTTACCAGACTAGCAGTCCTAACACCTGGTTCACTGTGTTGTTCCCATCAGTGGCTTCTCCATCCTGCAGGTTCAAGTGCAGACTGCTTACACTAATATCCAAGGGCACATGTTAAGTTGGACCATATGAAATGGCTGATAGTCAACTTTTTTGAGCCACAAAACTAAACATTTTATGTTTCAACCTAATCGTTTGGCTCTGCTATGCCCTCTTGCACACTCCCCAGCTCCTCACAAGGTCCGCTCCTGCAAGACTCTTCTGTCCACTGAGCATCCATGTGGCTCTCAGATGTGGCTGTGTCCCCTCCCGTCACAACACAGGTGCCTCGATGAAGCCCCGCTTCCCGGAACATTCCAGTGAAAGGATACCTTTCCACCTGTCTGTGTCCTGGTTCCCAACAGACATGGAGAGTTCCTGGGGGTAGGGGCAGCCCCTTCTGTGGCACCCAGCCCCACCCCACTAGGAATCTCCTCAGCACTTGTACTGGCCTCAGTTTTCTTCTCCTCATGTGTCCTGGCCTCAGTCCTGCCATAAGTATTCATGGGTTTAGTGAGGCATCCTAACTCCATTTCGGGAAAAATCACCCAATGGGCAGAACTCTCTGGTCTTGTATCAGTAGCACTCCTGCCCTGCATTGAGCAAATGTCACATTTGCCAGTCAAACATCATCTCTAAATGGCTTGTCATACATCCCCTTCCCTGTCTTGCCTAGACCTTGTCCTCTTAGGGCCTCTGGTTTGGGGCAACGAGCCAGGGCTAGATGCTGCCCCAATCCCTGCTCCACGGGAGAGGGTTTCTTAGTCCTTCTCCAAATCATCCTAAATACACCTTATGGCCTTTGAGTAATTAGGAGAGGTCCAGCTTTACAGTGGGGTTCAGCTTATTATCAAAACAGTACAACAGAGTGGGGACGAGCACAGGATGCTGCATCAGCTGTGTGGCCTTGGGCAAGTGAGTTAACATCTCCGTGCCTTGTCTCCTCTTCAGGAGTTCTAGCACCTGCCTAAAAGGGGCTATGAGGTTTAGAGATGAAGACTGCAGAGCTCCTGGAGCTCTAGGAAAAACAGTTTATCAGTTAATTGTGTGGCTCTAAGATGGCTCTGCGCTGTTCTGTTTCTGGCTGTGTCCCCTCCACTTACCATACATCCTGGAACATAGTAGATGCTTAGTAAATGCTTGTCAAATCAATGAATAAATGATCACTAGGTGGCGATAAGGAACAGTTTGGAGGTCTATGGAGCTCTGAGTCCTGGAGGGCAGGCCCAATGTCCCCTAGGACACTGTCCCATCCCCAAGCCACCCTGTGCCTGTGGCTCTTTACAGGACACCCCACTTCATCTCCTTCGTTCTCACTGGGCCTTCAGTGTCGAGGGACAAGAGATGTACTCTGTTCTTCAGCACTAGATCCAGTTCCTCAATCTTGATGTCTGACCGCCCTGGTTGTCTGTCCTATCAGGTGGAACATGGCCCCCTTGCCCATCATCCACATCAGGGCACACTCCTTTGCTCTTTCAGAACATGGATAGAGATTTGCATGCCTAAGATCACAGACTCTCGGTCCCCTGGAGGGCCTGTTAAAACACACGTTGCCCGGCCTCTCCCTGAGTTTCTGAGTCAGTAGGTCTGGGTGCAACCCGAAAGTGTTCCAGGTGATGCAGCCGCCACTGTTTGGAGGCACACAGTTGGAGCTCCCCTGGCCTCTAGTTAGCCTCCTCTGTTCATCACCTGTGACCCTTTAGAACCTACACACCCCATGCGTTTGTGTTAATGTCTGGGTTCTGTCTCCCCCTTCACACTGAGGACTGCCCGAGGTCAGGAACGGTCCCCCTGCAGGGACAAGGAACCCCTGGGGACCCAGGTGGTCCTTCCATCATCAGCAACTCCCTCGCAGCGTGCAGCCCCGCTGACAGTCTGCCTCCACCCTGGCCCCCGCCCTGGCCCCCCGCCCAGCCTGGCGGCACTTACTTGGAGCTGGCCCTCGAGTGGCCAAAGGACAGGTCCTTGTTGCAGGACATGGGCGGGCCATACACGGGGTCCTGCTTGGAGGTGCAGGAGGGCGGGCGCACAGGGCACTTCTTGACCGCCTTCTGGCCGCTGCAGGTGCTGTAGAAGCTGTAGCGGTTCTGGGTGGTCTTCTGGCCCCTGTTGCTCAGCGTGCCCTTGCGCAGGGTGCCCCGAGGGTCACAGTAGAGGTCAGGCTCGCTGCGGCTTGCCTTGATCTTCTGCATGAAGCAGATATCACTGCCTGCGCCGGTCGTGGGACAGGGGCCCCGTGGGTAGTGCCGGCTCCAGTTGTCCATCTGGCTGTAGGAACTGAAGCGCCTGTTGTCATTCTCCCGCTTGAGGGTCCCGTTGTAGATCTGGGCAGAGGAAGGAAGGAAGGCTCAGGGGAGGTTCCTGACCAGGGATTCTGGGTCCAGCTGGCCAAGAGACCCCGACCTCCCCCGGCCTCTGTAATAACTAGTTCATGGAATCCCAGAATGTTCGGAGTGGAAGGCATCTTAGCCATCATCTGATATATTATTTTTTTTCAAACTGCAGGTTGTGACCCAATTTGGATTATGAAATCCATTTAGCTGATTTGTGACTCTCGTTTAAAAAAATAGGACAGCATGGTAGAGGCTGGAATGTAAGCCGTCGGAGTGCAAGGTTGGCTGTTGAGACACATGTTGTGTTGTGGGCTGGGCTGCGATGGAGAACACGTTTCTTACTGTGGTGGGGGGGGGTAGCCACTCATCCAGTCCTACGTGAATGGCCTTGGCCGGGTGGGGAGTCGGAGGCCCAGAGAAGACAGGGAACTTCCAACTCAGGAGGGAAGGGCGACGCTGGACCTGTGCCCGTGTCCCCAAGTCGTTGCCCTGTCGCCCCGTGAAATTCTCAGACACCGGCTGCTTCTAACACAGCCAGCCTTCCTTGGCCACTTGTACTCAGCATGGGCAAAATGTCTCCTTTTCCGGCCAGGACTGTTTTCCACTGTTATTTCTCTGCTGAACTCCTCATGTTGCCTCCCCTCTGCCAGGGTAAGAAGCAAATGGTAACATCACCCTCCGGGGGAACCCCTCACAGGCCAAAGGGAGAACATACTTCTGCTCCTGGGCCTTCTTTGAGCACTGACACACATGAAGGCAGGCCCGGGGGCTTAGGGTGGGGGGCAAGGGGAGCCTCCGGGGCTTTTTGTCAGGCTTGCAGGAGGGACAGGCTGGGCAGAGGCTCAGTCCGACAAGAAAACATACCGTAATGAGGCGCCCCCCGCGGGGCTCCGTGTGAGCTCACCTGGGGATGCGGCCTCCCTGGTTAAGAGCCTACAAAGCTGGAGAATTGGTGGGAATGAGCTCGGAACAGATCTGTTGAAGGGGGACTTTCCCAGGAGCTCACAGTCTGGTGGTAGGTCTGCTTGCTCTGACTTGTCCTCAGACTAGAGGGTAACACTGAGCCTATGGAGATAAAGTGTCTCCACACAGGTGCTGACTTGGATCTCACCTTTGCTGGGATGAGCCAGGGCCAAGCCTAGCAGCCCAGAGCCTGCCCGCCCCACCCCATGAGTGTGTGTGTGTGTGTGTGTGTGTGTGTGTGTGTGTGTAGGGGAGGTGGTTAGACAACTGGGCTATTCTCCTCCACACCAGATCGAGCCACACAAGTCTGGGGAGGGGCCTTCTCTTGGCCAGTTCCCTTTCATCTTAGCAGAAAGCCACCGTGGGTCAAGATTCCAGTCAGAAGTGGCATCCAAAAGTCAGAAGCCACAAACTGTTAACCTTGACAATGGCGTTCTCATCTCCTCCACCCACATGCTCAGCTGGGCACTCAGGTGGGCATAATTTTCTTCCCCAAACTGGGTCAAACCAACCTACCCCAAAGGGAACAGGTGTGTGGGTGTCTGGGGAGGCATAAATGAGCAATAGGAGGCAGAGGGAATCTGGAATGTGCACTTTGCACAAAATATGCAATTAGGCCACCCCTGCTTTAGGCCAGTGGCCACACCCCTCACCCCTCCATCCTCCCAGGGCGGGGAAGGTGACGATAGCACTTCGGAGGGCAGGCTGAGCACTCCCATGTGGCAGGCTAAGCCTTAAATGGAAATGCAACAAGGAACTCTCTTGTTCTCAGTAAATGACAATCCCGGACGTCAGCTCAGGCACCTGATGAGGAGTCCAAACGCTCATCCTGGACCAAACCCAGCGAAAATGTGATCATGCTGATTAAGCCTGACAGAGGCTTTGGGCTTTGCTCTCCTGTGCTGGGAAAGGAACAATGGGCAGCCCTGCCAAGTCTCGGCGAGGGTGGGCTGCCTAGGGGAAGGGTGCTGGCCGTGCCCTCGGGGGACCAGGCGTGGTGGAGAAGGCAGGGCTGACCCTGTGGGACTGCATTTCCTAGCCCCCCCCATCAGCCACATCCCGGTGGCGTCACCCATTCCCGGGAGCCCCACCCCAGCTCCTTGTGTTATGGCTGCTGGTGGCTGAGGACAGCCGTGGGTGACTCCCGTCATCATGACTCTTTGCTGTTACTTTGACAAGTGGGAGCGCCAAGCTTCCTCTTTGCCAGGCCCTTTCCTGTCCTAGTATCACAGGGGGTCTGGGTTTCCCTCCAAGGCTCAGACAAAGCAGGTTGTCACCGGCCTTCCCTGTGACCTTTCCCCTTTGCTGTCCATCAGGCTGAAATCTTGGGACTCCAGGTACATTCCTCCAGCTCCCTGGGCAGAGGGCGACTCAGTGGTCAAGAACATGGACTCTGGAGCCACACTGCCTAGGCCGAGCCCTGGCCATGTCAACTGCCCGATGGGGGGCCTTGGCAAACTTGCTTGAACACAACACACCTCAGTTCCTTTTTTTTTTTTAAATTTGTAAAACTGGGATTACAATTGTACCCAGTGTGGGGAGAATTCAGTGAATGAATGTTTGTAAAGTGCTTAGGACAGTGCATGACATAGATGTTTGTTTAGTAGGGACATCTGTATCCCTCTGATGCTCAGACCGGAGACAGACTGGGGGCCTCTAGGACCTGGCTGAGGGTTGTACATCACCCAAGTTGTACCTAAAGGAGCCGCCAGGTTGGCACTTGAGGGGGACGAACCCAGGAAGGTAGGCCAGTCCAGGAAAGGGGAATACACTAGTATTCAGAGCCTCATGCTAGTCTCACCCACTGGCCACAGAACAGGCCTCACTAGGTTTCAGAAAAACAGAGGAGTGTGGTGTGCCTGCACGGCTTTATGACGGAATGGAATGGCGCGGTGTTTCTTTACGTGGGTGCCGTCGGCATTTGGGGCAGGACAATTCTTCATTGTGCAGGTTGCCCCAAGCACTGCAGGATGTTTAGTTGCCTCTGGCCCCCAGGCCCTAAATGCCAGCATGCCTTGCTGTCATTGTGACTAGCAAGAATGCCCCCACGCATTCCAGGTCCTGAGCAAGCAGCTGCAGCTGGAGCGGAATACGCGGTAGTGTGCACCCAGGTGCCCACAGCAGGTGGGAGAGCTTCACTGCCAATGTCGGGTCTCCCAGGCACACCCCCACACCCAGATAGTGATCTGCTGGCAGCGTCCTCTGCTTTGAATACAAAGGACAGTGAGACACAGACACACAGCCCTCGTCTGGTTATCTCACGCTTCCTTGGGAAACTCCAGCCTTGTGTGGTATGGTCCATGCATCAGAACATACCAGAGGCTAGAAACTCGACTTTCTGGGGGCAGAGATGACCCTCAACCAGGAGTAGGCCAGAGAGAGCTGGAGTAGGCCAGAGAGGGCTGCCCTTAGCAAAGAGCCTCTCCTAACCAGGCCCTGCTCTGTTTCCCTTTCTGCTAATGACTTAGGTCTTATAATTCATCCACCTTTCTCCCCTCCTCCCCTTCCTTCTTGGAAAATTGTGGCATTTTATGTCCTGCTGAATGCTCCCAGCCCCTCTTCCTGTTCCTCCTCACGTCAGGAAGTGCTCAGAGGTCAACCTCCTCATTTTGCAGGCAAGGAAACTGAGTCCTGGAGGGTGACTAGACTAACACAGCTCAAGAAGAAGGGCCTCAAAGAACTGAATATAGTCAGTTTCCCCTTGAGAGTCCCATTCAGTCTGAAGAGACCCCCAAACTGGAAGAGCTCCTGTTGGCCCAAGTTCATCGGACATGACAGTGACCAACCATTCAGGACGAGATGGCATCCTTCTGTCCTTCCAACTGAGAATCCTTTCTGACTCCTCCTTTCCCATTCCCACTCCCCAGACTGTGGCCCCGGTGAGCCTCAGCTCGCTGCTGGACAATTCCAGGGCCTCACGCCAACCTCTAACCCAGCCCTTGGGGTCCTGGTGCCTTCCTGGTGGTGCCATCCACCTGACCTTCCTCAGACAAAGCTTTCCTTGCTTGACAAAACCACAGTGTCTCTCTGTTTATTGCAAAAAGAACTCACCAACCTGGCCCCCTTGCCTGTCTGGTCACCTCTTGCCTCCCCAACACACCCCTTTATGCTATCTGGTGACATCAGCCACATCCTGCTTCTGCCCAACCTCTTCTCCATCCTGCATAGCTTTCCTTGCCCCTCCTCCCAAATCCTGTGTTTCTCCAAGGCCTCTTCCCCAGTCATCTGCACAAGGCCTGCTCCGACCCACCCAAGGCCCCCTCTCCGGATCTCTGTTGTGTCCAGAGCTGGGCTTCTTCATCTGCACACCCCCGCTGGCTGTGACCTTATGTGTTCTTTAGTTGCTAATGGTTTCTGTCATTTTCCCCAAGCTCTCCAGGGCAAAGATGCCCTTTACTGTGCCTAGAACAGGGCTGGCCTCACCGCAATTGCCCAAAGGAGTGCCTTGACTTGCCATGGGAATGTGTGCCCGGGATGGAAATCTGGGCTGTCGGTTGGCACTGGGGTTCCCACAGCCTCCATGGGCCACAGGGGATCCTTGCCAATGAAAAGAGCTGCCAGGAAGGCAGAGGGGTTCCAGATGAGGCAAGCCAGTCTGTGAGGGTGGCCCAGCGTGGCTTCAGGCTATAGGGGTCCAAGATTCTTCCCTTTACCCCTTGACCTGGGCTTTATTAGCGGGTTGGCTGAGCCTAGAGAGTTCTATTCCAGCTCTGGCTGACCAGACAGAAGGAGCCAGGCATGTGCTGGGCAGACCGAGATGAAAAGAGTGTCTGTATCCCCAGCTATTAGTCCATTTTGAAACCAAGCTTCTGCCAGCAAGGTGGGGCTGGCCAAACTGGCTCTCCTGCAGGACACACCCTGCTCTTCCCTACGAGTCCCACACCCAGCACAGTGCCCAACAGGACCACCTGCAGCAATGTACTCCCCAACGCCCTTCTCACGAGACTGTGTGCACACACACAACTTCATGGGGTCCCCGTGCCTCCCGGGCCGGGCGAAGCCCCTCCTGAGAAAGGACTTGCATTGAAAATGCCTTGAGGACAAATACCATTTGCCACTTCCCTTGTACCGACTACTCCCCCCCTCAGTGCCCATTTGCGGGCCCTGGTGCAGTAGGCATGTTCTCTTTCACCTTCCTGGGATTTCAGTCAGGACTGGGCATAGCTGGCCAGTCACAGGGTGGCCGGGGTGGTGCAGAGGGGCTTCACAATGGGGCAGCTCTGCTCCACTTCTGGGGGGTCTGGAGAGCCCAGGTCCTCTCTCAGCAAGGGCTGCCCAGGACGGGGCAATCAGGGCCCCAGGCGTGGGGAATTCTCTGTGCAGGAGGTTGGGGGCGGGGTGCGGGCAGAGGCGGCTGCTTACTCAGCAGCTGGAGTCACTGAGAGCAGAGAGCTGCTGGGCCTGAGTCACCAAAGGTGGGACTTGGGCAGGAGGAGTGCCAATCCCTGTCTCCTCCTGGGCTCCGCTCCCTCTCTGGCCAGGAGCAGGGGGTCCCACCCTGGGCTGGTCCTCCTTTCTTTCTCTGGCACGTGGCTTTGTGTGATGTGTGGAGAGCACAGCCACCCCAACACTCAGAAGCCCTGACATCTGGGCAAAGAGCAAGCCTGTTCTGTTTGGAGGCGGCTGTGGTGGGTGGGCCCCTGCTGGGGAGTCCTTCGGGGCGGGGAGGAGCTACCCCACGATTCCATTCCCGGCACCCTGAGACCCGCAGTGTTTACTCAGGAGGGAACCCCAGTTTGCGAGCTGAAGGACAGGGGCTGGTGGGTGTCTAGTCAGTTAGACAAGGCACGACAGGAATTGGAAACAGCCTGATGTCAGGAGTTGGGCATCTTCTATCACCTGAATTTTTTAAATGTAAAAAAAACCCCCCAAACCCACGAAAATTTTGATGTCCATCTTGGATGTGCAGAGTTCATCAGAGATCTGGTTAATAGTGGTTAGTGTCCCTTGTCACCTTTAAGAGGTGGAAACTGGGAGCCTGCATCGTTCAGGGGTAGTAAGAAACATGGGTGATTACGGGGCGCCTGGGTGGCTCAGTCGGTTAAGCGGCTGCCTTCGGCTCAGGTCATGATCCCAGGGTCCTGGGATCAAGCCCCGCATCGGGCTCCCTGCTCAGCGGGGAGCCTGCTTCTCCCTCTCCCTCTGCCTGCCTCTCTGCCTACTTGTTCTCTCTCTCTATCTCTCTGTCAAATAAATAAAATCTTAAAAAAAAAAAAAAAAGAAACATGGGTGATTTGGAACAAGTTTTCTAAAGTATCTGGAAAACGGCAACCCAACTAGAAAAGATCCTAAATATCTCAAACTCCAGGCTGTGGCTTGTGGGTCTTTCAAGATGGTGCTGCTCTCTCCAGGGAGCTCACAATTTCGGTGAAAGAGACATCCTGCCCCGATGGGCTCCAGGCTCCAAGTCTGCATCCCAGGCTCATGGGAGGGTCAGGCCCAATGAGGCTCCTGGCACTATCGGGCACCAGGACCCAACATATACTTGGGCACCCGGCACCTTGCCAAGAGCTTGAGCTTCATGACATCTGCCGTCTCAACAGATCACTGTGGCAGCCCCCGCACCCAACTCTGTCTCCACGCCCTGCTCCCTGCTTCACTGTTAACCTGTGGGAAAACGTGGATTTTCTGAAAATCTTCTCCGGAACCTCTCCCCCTTCACATCTGAGCAGTGGTTTTTTCTTAGCCCCTGGAACTCCCAGGATGGGTTCGGGGAGCAAGGACCTAAAGTTTCACGTGTACACATCTCTGTTATATTTGAGAAAGGAAATCTCCAGCAGGTGTTTACCACCTGTGAGAACAGGCCCCGTGGCAAAGGACCTCCAGACCTCGGCCACCTCTCTTTCATGAGTTCATGCTCAGGCAAGTCTGAGGCAAGACTATCCTGCCCTCCAAGAGCCCCCTGTTCCAGGGTCCTATCTTCTGCCTTTTGAACCCAGAGGCTGACCCCATTGCCCCAGTAACTGTTCATCCTGGGGAGGAGCCCTATAAGGTTTCAACATGAAATAACTCCTGGACTCTCAAAGGATACACCGGTTCCTGGAAGAGCATAGTCGAGAGTCAGGAGGATCCCATTAAGCCAGGCACCCCACCCCCCACCCCATGACAGGAAGTCTGGGGGAGGCTCAGCGGCTCCTTAACCACCCCCCACACATGGGGCCAGGAGGTGCTTCCAGACATAAGAAGAAGAGGGCCAAAGGCCGTGAGGTGGGAGCATCCTCAGGAGCAGATGCTTACTTGGCCCCAAACACAGCTCCTTGGAGTCACCACTAGTGGAAGGAAACTGCTCCCACTGATGAGAAAGCCAAGAATCTCACATGAAAGGAGGAAGAGGTGGCTGCATCCCCCAGGGCTCCGGTGATGGATCTCCTCTCTGGAAGATGAGCCGGTGTGCCCGTATGTGCACACACTCCCATATGCACACCCGCCTACACGGGACACACATCGCTTTGCTGGCAGCGGACCATGCTAGGGAAGGTCTTTGGAAGTTCCTGAACATATTGTAAGAACAACTTAGCAGGCATGGCGCTTTACAGTTTGCAAAGAGCTTCCTTGCCTTCATCGTCTTGTTGGAGACTCCTGTGGGCCAGCACTTGCCAGTAAAGTGTCAGGGCAGATGGCAGCATGGTCATGCTCTCTGTGAGCATTTATTAAGCACATAGAGCTTGAGGCATGGCTAAGGCCACACAGCTAAGATGTGGCAGACCGTGACCCAGGACTCAGGTCTCCAACCTCCCTCCTGTGTTTGTCCTCCAGCCACTCTGCCGCCAGAGTCTGGTGACATGAAGGAAGACTAAATGGCAAAGAGCCCCTGCAGCTAGGGGATGCTCTGCAGGAACATCACCCGCATCTCTGGCTAGTTGCTGGCCCTGACTCCTAGGAAGCTCCTTGCCCAGGGGCTGCAGATGTAGGAGGTATTTGCTCCCTGCTTTTGGCCTATTGTGGGAGATCCTTAGAGACATTTAGGAAGAGTGTAGCTCCTCAGCTGTGTGACGCAACCTTACTGCCCAAAGACCTGGGCTAGAAGACCCTCTGCTCCAAGGGACACCAGTGGGCAAGGAGACCTTGTGGTCATGACAACTGGTCTGTCTTGGGCAGGACCACAAGACTGAAGGTGCAGAAAAGTGACTGTTTGGTACCCTTTCAACCACGCCTTGCTCCAAATGCACCACTGAACGCACACAGATTGGGCTGGGAAAGCAGGGAGTCATGTCAAGACCGCTGACCGACGCTGGGCCTGGAGTTCCTGGAATTAGCCAAGTCTCGCTGAGCTTCTTCATGCTCAGGGAGTAGGGCCACCCTGCTTCCAGCCTCGGGGGCAGTCAGGAGGGAGAAGAAGGGAGCGCTGGGCCACTGGCTGGCCCTGAGCTCCCCAACTCTCCCAGGTTTCTTTTCACAGCACCCCCACTCTGCTCCCAGCACCATGGGGCCTCCAAGGGCTGCAGGCAGATGTGGAAGAGGCCCAGGACTTCCACTGGACCTTCTCCTAGTTGGCCGCAGGGAGAAATCCCACAGAGCTCAGCACTCAGCAGGCCATCAATTAGTTCAGAGAACTGTAGACACTTGGTCGGAAATATCATCTTTGGGGCACCTGGTGGCTCAGTTGGTTAAGCATCTGACTCTTGATTTCGGCTCAGGTCATGATCTCAGGGTCCTGGGATTGAGCCCCATGTCAGGCTCTACACTCAGCATGGAGTCTGCTTGGGATTCTCTCCCTCTGCCCCTCCCCCCCCCACTTGTGCGCACTCTCTCTCTCAAATAAATAAATAAAATTTTAAAATAAAAAAAGAGGGTGCCTGGGTGGTTCAGTCGTTAAGCATCTGCCTTCGGCTCGGGTCATGATCTCAGGGTCCTGGGATGGAGCCCTGCATCGGGCTCCCTGCTCGGCGGGAAGCCTTCTTCTCCTTCTCCCACTCCCCCTGTTTGTGTTCCCTCTCTCGCTGTGTCTCTCTCTGTCAAATAAATAAATAAAATCTTTAAAAAAATAAAAGAAGAAACATCATCTCTACCTGAAACCATAAAACTCCTAGAAGAAAACATACTAAGCTCCTTGACTAGATCTTGGTGATGGTTTTTTGAATCTGACACCAAAGCAAAAGAAATAAAAGCAAAAATAAATAAGTGGGACTACATTATTCTAAGCCCTTCTGCATAGCAAAGGAAACCATCAACAAAATG
Source organism: Phoca vitulina (assembly GCF_004348235.1). Taxonomy (NCBI): domain Eukaryota; kingdom Metazoa; phylum Chordata; class Mammalia; order Carnivora; family Phocidae; genus Phoca; species Phoca vitulina. Next base: position 22,490,735 of record NW_022589729.1, read on the forward strand.
AAAAGGCAACCTACTGAATGGGAGAAAATATTTGCAAATCATACATCTGATAAGGTGTTAGTACCCAAAATATATAAAGAACTCATACAAATCAACAGGAAAAAACAAACAAAAATCTGATTTAAAAATGGGCAGATCTGAATAGACATTTTTCCAAAGGAGACAAGCAAATGGCCAACAGGTACATGAAAAGGTGCTCAACATCATTAGTTGTCAGGGAAATACAAATCAAACCACAACAAGATATCACCTCACACCTGTTAGAATGGCTAGAAAGACAAGAAATAGCAAATGTTGGCGAGAATGTGGAGAGAAGGAGACCCTTGCGCACTGTTGGTGGGAATGCAAACTGGTGGAAAACAGGATGGAGTTTCCTTAAATAATTAAAAATAGGACTACTCTGTCATCCAGCAATTCTACTTTGGGGCATTTATCCGAAGAAAATGAAAATACTAATTTGAAAAGATATGTGCATTCCCTGTGTTCGCTGAAGCATTATTTACAATGGCCAAGACATGGGAACGACCTAATGTCCATCGATGGATGAATGGATAAAGAAATTGTGGCATATATATACGTACAATGGAGTATTATGAAGCCATAAAAAGAATGAAATCTTGTCGTTCCCAACACCATGGATGGACGTTCAGGGTATTATGTTAAGTGAAATAAGTCAGACAGGGAAAGACAATTATCATATGACCTCACTTATATGTAGAATCTGAAACCCATCCCCCAAACCCAAAAACCTAAGAACAAATACACAAAAATCAAGCTTATAGATGCAGAGAACAGACTGCTGGCTGCCAGAAGTGGGGGGGTGGGTGGGAGGCTGGGGAAATGAGTGAAGGGGGTCAAAAGGTTAAAAAAAATATCATTTTTAAATGCTCCCTAAAAAAAAAAAAAACTATTCAGTCGGGCATGTGGCTCGTCACCTTGGAGAGGGGGCTGCGCTCTGTCGCTCTACCTGACCTGCTGGACCAGCTTTAGGAAAATTATCCTGCATGATGAGTTTGTGACCCAGAATCTCCCCAAGGGTGGGACAGGCACCGCTGGTGTTTGTGAGGTGACATCAGAGCATTTAAGGCACCACAATAACCAACATTGGCGCACATGGAAAGCGCTTCCTTTTTCCATTTGATCACCACAAGGAGAAAGTCTAGGCTGGTGCCAGCATGTTTCTTTAACACTTGCCAGCCTCTCTTTCTGAGCAGAAAGAAAAAAAAAGCTTTATCTAGCAGGAATTAAATAATGATTTGTTTTTATTCTATTTATTATTATTGGTTTTAAGTTACAGTTAGCCTTCATCTATGGCAAAGAATACTGGGGTTTTTTTTTTTTCACTTTTGAGTTAGTGATATAAATTTTCCTTTGAAAATTTCCCTTGAAATTTAAAAGTAAGTACATCAGAAATAAATCATATTTGGTTGATGATTTCATAAAAATTGTGACAGCAGACTGCAAATGACCCAGGTTTGGGAAACACTGGGGCCCACAGTGGCAAGGGTACCCAGATGCAACAGTGTGACAAGGTGCTCTGGGCAAGGCGTCGGGGAGATCGGGCGCGAGGAGTCCGGAGTTCGGGGTCCCAGTCCTGGTGCTTCCCTGTCTGGCTGTGCAGCCTTGGGCAGTCACCTCACCTTTCTGATCCTGTTTCCCCAGCTACAGAGTGCCCTACAAGGCTTCTTTGGACTTTGGCATTCTATGATTCAGCCACCACTGAAGTCACAGCCTCCTTCCCAACCTAGCTCAGTGCTTCTGAACAAACCCCACAAACCCCACCTTCATCCCCTTCAGGCCACACCATTGTGCGCCCTGCAAGGGAGTAGGAGGGGAGTGCTGGGGGTCTAGAGCCCCAGAGCTGCTTCTCTTCCCAGCCATGTCTCTACTACCCCTCCCCGCCACCCCAACCTGATTTGATTTTGTTTTTCAGCTGAGTTTGCTCTCCTGGGACAGGAAGGCCTCCGTAGAGACTTGCCAGGGCCCTGGGGGAGAATGCTGAGCCTCACCCTAGCGAAGGGTGGGGATGGCTCTTCCACCCACTTGGGAAATGCTGCAGCAGTTGTCTCGCTGAGCTCTGTGACAAAAGGAAAACTCTCAAACCAGAAAAGAGGCATCAGAAGATCTACCCGGGGCTGTGTTTTCGTGGACCTCCTTTAGGTCCCCCCCTCCGTTTCCTGGCTTTGGAGCATTTGCAGTTCGCCTGGCAGGAGAGGAGATCCTGACTCACTCCAGCCCACTGGGCTCTGGACTCAGTTCTGCCAAGTCTACCTGTGAGGTACCGGGCAAGTCCCTGCACTTTTCTGCAGCTTGATTTCCCAGCACAGAACATCAGAAGAAGAAGAACACCTACCGATCTCACGAAGACGGAGGAATCAAGTGGGGAAATAAAAACATGAACACTTTGGGTAAATTCAAAATGCTGCACCAATTCAAGGGATTATTAAATGACAGGGATGCTGAAGATGGGAGTTCTTCCCCTGTGAGAGCCAGCTGCAGATGAAGGCGGTGGGGCTGTGGCCGCCTGGCGAGCTGCCACCTGCCTGCTCACCCCAGAACCTGGGCGGGGGGGCGGCTGCCCAGACCTTCTGCTCCCTCTGGGGCCTGGGGCTGGAGCTGGGGAAGGAGGCCTCCCCACCCTGCCACTTATAGCTGAGGGAAGAGAGGCCTGCAGAGGTTTAGGTTAGCTTTGAATGACATCCTCTCTGATGCTCTTGTTTCCTCCTTTAGTTGCTTTTAACTATAGTGTCAGGACTTTAAAGACTTGTTGGTTGAGTAGATTCGTTCTTGTCAGAACCAAAAAAAAAAAGAAAAAACCAAACCAACCAACCAACCAACCAACCAAACACACAAAACATCAGGCCCCAAACAAAACTCCACCAATTTCTTTTCTGGAGAAGAATAAAGTTTACAATTATCCTTGATTCTTCCAATCTTCCCTGTAACGTTTCAGAGGCCCTACTTTGAATATGTGTGTGAGAAGGAAGGTGAGAATAGTGACCAACTCAGGCCACCTTCCTTCTCGGAAGAAGGCCTAATTCCATTCCACGGGGCCAGACGGTCAGCCGCCTCACACTATCCACCCCGGCCTTGCCCTAAACTCAGAGCCCTCTGCAAACCGAGTGAAGTATTTGTGGAGACTTGCTGACAGATTAAGCTGAAGGAAGATGTAAAAGAAGCTCTGTCACCTCTCCTGAGGAGAGACGTGCCGTCTGAGAAGCGCCAGCTGCTGAATGACTGTGCCCAGGGCCGGCAAAGCCCGATGCGGCCCACCAGCTCTATCGCTGCCCCCCTGAGCCCCTGACTCTAACCTCTGTCCCTGAGCATTCTGGCCAAATTGTCTGGCCTCCCGTCCCGCATGAGGGTCCCCACTGCCTTCTCCTGGGTCCCGTGCTCCTCAGGGGCAGAAGGCTGGGGTGGGCGGCAGGCTCGCTGAGCTCAGAGGGCATCACGGGTCCTGCGCCCCCAGGAATTGGTGGCAGGAGGCCAGGGAGGCTTACGAGGCCTCTGGAGCTGGCAACAGGCAAACAGCCGCCCTCCTTGGTGGGGGATCAGTCAGAAAAGAGGGCCCAGGAGCTACTGCCAGACCGAGCCCCAGGCCTAGGAGCGCTTCTCCTCTGCCCACATCCTCTCCTTTCATACCCCGTTCCAAGCTCAGCTCTTCCAGGAGCCTGGCCTGGTTTCCTCCACCCTTGGATGCCACTGGCACGTACTTGCTGGAACCACGTTCCCCTCCCTTTGCAAGCCCATGGTGCGGACACGGGAGGCATTCCCCGATTCCTCGCCCTCGAGGAAGGCCACAGGATCTGAAGAGATGGCCTGAGCCACTGTCTCGTCTGCTGATGGGCCCAAGGCCCGGCCGGGAGGGGAGTCCCAGCAGCAGTCACCGGGGCAGTGATGTTCTGAGAAGCCCACGGCCAGGCCGGCGCTTCTTCCTTTCCTCCGCCTTATCTCTGGCCTCTGAAGAGTCCTCCCTGGCCTGCCCGAGCCTCAGCCAGGAGGAGGTAGTCTCGGGCCTCCCCGAGGGGCTGGAGTCAGCCACGCAGGGAAGTCAAGCACTAAAGGAAGCCCGTCCCTTCTGGCTCCAGTTCGAAGGCAGCGGAACTTCTCACGTGGAAAGCCGAGCCCCTCCAGTGGGCTACAGCTTATGAAGGAGGGCCCCTCCCCAAGGGACACCCCAGATCCAGTTGTTGGCCACAGCTTCTTCCATAGGCGTGTCTGTAACCTCAGCAAGGTGTCTGTGAAAACACGCCACAAGGCAAGCGACTGCTTTCCACAGGGAGGGGGGCCCCGGAGCCGGCCGGGCCAGCTCTCACTCCCGCGCCTCCCGCTTTCGGGCACATTCTGTCCCTCAGCAAGCAGGATCATTGTCTCTTCTTGTCGGGTGAGAGCCTGGGGGCCTCATGGGACCCTCCTATCTCCCAGGCCGAGTGGGAGTGAGTCACGGCCTGGCAGTGGGGATACTGACTTGGCAAACACATCAATCACTCCCTCTTGGAGAAGGAGGCTGTACCCACTCTATCTTTCCTTCCCCTGCACTTTTCTTTCTTCTTTTTTAGGATTTTATTTATTTATTTGACAGAGAGACAGTGAGAGAGGGAACACAAGCAGGGGGAGTGGGAGAGGGAGAAGCAGATTTCCCGCGGAGCAGGGAGCCCGATGCGGGGCTCGATCCCAGGACCCCGGGATCATGACCTGAGCCGAAGGCAGACGCTTAACTGCCTGAGCCACCCAGGCGCCCCTCCCCTGGACTTTTCAAGAACAGAGGCCCGGCTGGTGCTGCCAAAGGAACCCAGGGGCCCCAAGTGACCTTCAGAGCTGAGAAATGGGAGCAGGGGCGGAGGTGGAGCCGAGTTTTAAGTCGGGATAGTTACAAGGTGGAGCCATTTGCCATGTCTATTTCCTCTCTGTAAAGCCAAAGTAAATGAGGTCCTACCACCTTTCCAGCCTGTTGCAAGGGTTAATTAACTGCTGTTTTCCTGGTGCTTGGAGATGCTCAGATGAAAGCAGGGAGGAAGTGCAGAAGCCGGTATCCCTCCGGAGGCCTGAGGTGAGAGGTCTTAGCAGGAAGACCTGCCCCTGCCCCTGCTCCCAGGGAGACCTCCATGTAGGCTTTGGCTACGGAGTCCTGTAGCTACTCAGACTCAGCTCTCAAGTCACACAGAACCCTGAGAAGCTAGAGCTGAATGGGTCCTTGTCTCAGATCTAATCCCCCTGCCTTGCTCCCTGGATGGGAGAGCCAAGGTCTGGAGAGGTGAAGACCACCCCAGATCCCTCAGTTTGTGGTAGCCCAGCTAAGACAAGAATCCAGGCCTCCCACTACTGATCTGACATGTCAGAGCCACAACCCCTTACTGCTTTGGAATAGGAATTCTCACCCATTTTAGAGAGAGATGGGCAAGCTGAGTCTCAGTCAGGTTAAGAACTTGCCCGGGTCATGTAGCCAGTAAAGGAGCAAAGCAAGGATTTGGATCCAAAGTTTCTGGCTGAAGTTCAAGGTTTATTCCTCTACACCAGGCTGTTTTTGGGAATAGACTGTGTTAACTGTGCATTGGTAAAGATGGTCTCTTTCTCTGCTTCAAGGGCAAGGATCATGTCATGTTTCTCTCTGGCAGATCCTCTGTAGTACCTGGCCCAAGGCCCCCCCAGCCTGTGTGGACACTCCAACCACGCAGCTAACTGGAGAACACTGTGCTTGGGTTTCCCATCCCCTATGGGAGCTTCACGCAACCCCAGCCCTCTCATCTGTAAAAATGGGCCACCCAGGTGGCTTCAGGTTTCGACGGGGCAGGATCACTTCTTCTCAGGGTGAGCTTCCCTAGCACGTTGTCTACAAAACTCTGTCATGGGTGGATCATCAAATACTGACATATCTGTTAGGCGAGTTCAGCTAAGAAGGGTTTGGGAAAAAGATTTACCAGTGAATCCTGGATTAAAGTAGAGAAACGGGGTCAATAAACAGGACAAAGGCAGAGTTTTCCCTGGTTATACTCCTGGGGATTCTCACCCTCAGGAGCACGGGGCTGGATTTAACTGAGCACGGTTGAGGGATTCAATATGGCGGCACCCCAGGTGTGCCCTAGCCCAGACCTCCTGGCTGACGATGCCCACATGGCTTCTCTCTCCTAGAAATCAACTCCTGGGCAGGAGGGTCTAGTTCAATCCACAACCAAAGAACATTTCACTTGATGTGACTCCTAGAAGACCTGAATGCTCAAGATGTGCTTCCTGATTTGTGAGTAGGAAAATCTGTTTGAGCTGGAGATGATAGAAAAGGAGGTGACTGTCTTAATCCAGAAACATTCCCTGGAAATCAAAATTGTCCACTTGCCTCAGCTTCATCTTGACAAACCCTGTGATAAGAACCCACTTCCAGCTTTGGAATGGAAGGGCTGTGCCTTCCAGTGCCTTGAGCTCTCTACTCCCCTCATCTTGGTCTCAGCTGACCCAGAGGAAGGTATTTGAGGGACCCATTACAAGGTCCCCTAACAGGAGTCAAACAGCTTCCACTTTCTCACCAGAAGTGGCTATGGCCTGAAGTAATTCTGTTTGTGTCCCTGGCCTAGGAGAGGAGCACTTAAGGGAGTCCTGTTTTTATTACAGGGAATGTGTGGGAAGATACCCTGACCTAGGGATGCCAGACTTGGCAAATAAAAATACCATATCTGAATTTCAGGTAAACAACAAATAACATTTCAGTGTAAATATGTCCCAAGTACTGTATTTTATTGCATTTTATTTGGCACCTCTGCCCTGACCCCCATTAATCCTTAGGGCTGAGTGAATCCAGCTTGAGTTTAGGAAGGAAAAAATGGCTGCTCTCTGCTTCTTTTGGGGGAGGCTGGCTCCTCAAGGAAAGAGTAGGCTTGGTTGGGGGACAGGAGGAGGGAGGAAATTAAGGGATCCAAACTCTCTTGCAGGTCCCTAAAACACAGTTGTGGTGTTAAAAGATTGAGATGCAAAAACAAAAACCAAACCAAAACAAAAACCCCACATAAAAGGACTACCAAAAGTCTGGAGTAATGAGAACAAAACTCCATTAGACTAGGAGTTAGGAGGCCGGGGGTCCAGTCTGCTGTCCTATTAAGCAGCTGTGTGACCCTTGCTGAGTAATTTACCCTCTCTGGACCTGGATATTCTCAGCTGTAAAGTGTCAGCCTCCCGGGGGCCCTAATATTTCACTAGTCTGGTCCTGAGAACTGGAGCAGAACAGCAGAGTCGGTTTATCTGAGAAATTGAGCAGGGAGGCTAAAAACTGCCCCATCCTGCCCCACCTCCCCCCACTCCTCCCTCTCCCTGAGGTCTGTGCCACCCTGGGGCTCCTGCCGTGTCTCTGAAGGAGGAGGAGGGTGGAACGGCCGGCGGAGAGTTGACTGGATCAATCAACTTTGGATTGATCAATCTTTGGATCAATCTTCCCTTGTCCTTAAGCCCCTTGATGCTTTTTGTGTGTCAGATTAAATTTAAGTTTTACGTTATGATAAGACTCTCTTGGTTCAATTTTCTTAATTTGTGATATAAGTGATCATAGACTATAAATGGTACAGTTTTACATCTATTTAAATTAGAAGACTATTGCTAATATAGAATATAAGGTCAAATCGTAAGGTAACACCACTGCTTTTAAAAGATTTTTAGAACTTTCATTTTGGAACTGCCTGCAGATCCTTTGCATATTTAAATAACATATATACTTCATGGTGACTGATCTTTGTTATTTGAAGTTCATTTGATATTTGGAACTGGAGCTAAATCTGAAAAGTGAGGTGCTCAAAGTGGCTAATATTGTTTCTGGTCAAATACAGGTCACGACAGTAAAGAAATAAGGCTGGTTTTCTTATATTTTTTATAAAATATAACTTTAAACACTGATAGCTGTGTTTAAAAAAAAATTTTTTTAGAGGGTCTGGAAATATTTTGAGCAATGGCAGAACTGATGCAGTAGTCCAGAAGAGCAAATAATGGCTGCATTTGACTTGTCCTTTGACCTCCATGCTTCTCCCAACTCGACTGCAAGTTCACTGAGGGCAAAGACCGAATCCCCTCATCTGGGAGTCTGCAGTGCGCCTCGCTCCCTGCCCTGCCCCGGAGTTGCTCAATACAAGTTGGCTGACGGCGTGAACGTGAAGTATCTGCAGGAAACGGTCCTTCAGCAGCTTTCAGCAACTGCTGAAACCCGCTGACGAGGCTTGTGCGGATGAACCACATCCTGCTCCCCTCACTCCCTGCCCTCTGCCGCCATATTGGTTTCACCAGAAGGGAGGAGAGGAAATGGTCCCGTGCCAGTTGTACCAGCCATGAGAAAATCCCACGGGCATAGATTATCTCACCGTCACCGAGCTCTATTACCTTTTGTCCCTCTCTCCTTCGCCCTAAGTCTTGGCCCCGCTTGGGTTTGCCCCGTCCTTGGCTGATTATATGCCTGGCTCCTGTATCAATTATTCCATTTCCTCCCTACCTTGCCCCCTCCCTCTGCCAAATCCTCATGTGTGCTCAGCTCTTCACCGTTCCCATAGCCCCTCCTGAGCTGAGAGGAGACAGGACGTGCCTCAGCAGCTACCCTGTCATGAGTCATGTCTGAAGTCCCGCCAGCGAAGAAGGAGCAAGGAGGGTTGGGCCTTAGGGCGCGGGAAAGGGAAGGCATTTTCATGGATTGTCAGAAAACAGGCGCAGGGACGGGTGGGGGCAGTTTGGGAGCATCAGGAGCTGCTGAGATTACTGAACACTAAGTTGATTAACCAGAAGAAATGCCCAACATGGGCCAGGTGGAGATTTTTTTCTTTTTTTAAGATTTTATTTATTTATTTGCGAGAGAGAGAATGAGAGACAGAGAGCACGAGAGGGAGGAGGGTCAGAGGGAGAAGCAGACTCCCTGCTGAGCAGGGAGCCCGATGCGGGACTCAATCCCGGGACTCCGGGATCATGACCTGAGCCGAAGGTAGTCGCTTAACCGACTGAGCCACCCAGGCGCCCAGGTGGAGATTTTTTTTAAAAGTAAGACCTCTGAAAGAGTTCCTTTGCAGTTCTTGGTTACAAATTTCCATGTGTAATGACCCCACACTGCCCATCTGATAACACTTCACTGTTAATGTAACATCAACCTGTGGGTGAAGTACACACACAGATATCCTCATTCCCATTTTACAGATGAGAAGACTGATACCCAGAGAAGTTAAGAGGTTTATCTAGTCACAGAGCCATGGAGTGGTAGAACCTGGGCTAGAACCTAGCTAAGCTTTCGAGGTTCTGATTTGTAACAAAATATATGTAAAGACTTGTAACATCCACCCAGTCAGCACGATTATTCATTCTGACTGCTGGTCCAGTCCAGTGATCTGCCTTCCCTGGGTCTCATATAAGCCTTTATACGGCATTACTAAGTCATTTTCTCTAAGTCAGATTTTTGTCTGGTCATCACTCTTGATGTCAAAGCACTTTATCCACATCTGTGCCTGATCTGTCAGCTTATGGGCTCAGTCAGCTGTCTATATGTTGCCCTGATGGTATCAATTGACATCAAAAATCAGAAATATGGGAGGGGAATAAATTTGCAGGAAACCCGGTTAATTCTACCCTCTGGTCCCTAACCTGAAACATGCAAGAAAGATAAATACTCCCCAGTTAGCCCCAACAAGAACTTAGGAAGGAAGGATCAAACTGACAACAAAAAGAACACCTGATTCATAAACCACCCACCCTTTCCCTTGTCCAGGACCCCAAAACTTAGGGGTGACATCTGTAAACAATGTGGATTCAAAGCAAATGCCACTGAAACCTGGAGCCCCAAGAAGACCGCACCCCAGATTCCCATGGAAAAAGCAGCCTCTCGCTCCATCCGCATAATGTCCCACAAAAGAATTCCCAAGACCCATTCAGGCTAATGTTGGAATTAGCAAAAATAAATGAAAGTCACAGAACTTGGAGACAGGGAGAAAACCTGGGTGTCATTTAGCCCAATACCCCTGATATTCAAGTAGAGGAAAACTCCTACAGTGTTTTATATGGTTGAACCACAGCATTTACCACAGACCTTGGTGCAGGGGCAGGGATAAATAAATATTTGTTCAGTAATGGATGGATGGGCATAGTGGTTTGAAATCACACAGAAAGACAGTGACAGGGCTAGGATTAAAGGATCTAGAATATCTCTACCTTTGTTAGTTAAAAAAAAACCCCTTAAGACTGATGATCATCAGTTTTTTTTTTTTTATGCTCATTATTTCATTTAATCCTGACAATAACCCCATGAGGTAGACTTTGTTATACCCATTTATATGTGAGGAGACTGAGACCCAGAGGTAGATATATCTTGCCCAGGGTCACATGCTCAGTGAGTAGCAGAGCTAGAATTTGGATCCAGGTTTGTCCAACTTATAGACACTTACAGATACTCCAAGCCCAATGTAGGGCTCAAACTCAGGACCCTGCGATCAAGAGTCGCATGCTTTACCAACTGAGCCAGTCAGGAGCCCCTGTCCAACTTATAAACTCAACACTCCACTCCAGCGTGTACACTCTTATCCAAGAGTCACTGCAGGGTACATGCTCTCCTAGCCCCAGGGGACTTCTAGAGCACCCTCCTTGGTCATCGGCACATACGGAGCCAAGAGGTCTCTTTACGATTTTCCTTGAAATATCTAAGTTAATCCACAAATGGAACTTAAGAATTCAAGTTCCTCTCAAATCCATGATCATATCAGACATTTTAGAACATGGACTTAAAACACATGCTCTTTTCTTTATGCTTTTTCTAAAACGTTCTCATTTGAGACATCCAGAAATATCCAATCAGCCTAAATAGGAGACTGCACTAACAGCCATCCATAAAGTAATGGCCAAGCAAATGGACCTGGTCAGGGCTGCTGGGCCTCACCTCAGGGACCAAAGCAGCCCCTTCCCACCCTGTATCACTCTTCTCAGCAACCAATGCAGGTTTGCTCTCCCACAAACCCTAAACCATCCCGACCACCATTCCGGGTCTTTTTGAATGGGAGCAGCTCCTTACCGGATATCCCCACGAGCCATTCCCCGCCTGGAACTTGGAGTAGTAGCTGCTCCGGCTGGTGGTCCCATAGTTGTTGTAATTGTCGGCCAAGCCATCATACATGGAACCTTGAGGACAAAGGCAGGGGGTTAGGACAGGGACGGCCGTGCTCTTCACTCACCTCTCCTCCCCACAGCATTCAGGTCCACCATGCCCTGTGGAGGAGACCAGGGCTGAGCTCTTGAAGGAGGAGGATAGGAAATACATCATCTGCTTGCCATCTCTGTCTCTCTACTCTACCTCCTCCACAGTCAGGGCCAAGAAGGACCCAGGCTGACTGCTGCAGGGACAGCTCTGAAAATCTTGGTTGAGCCCTTCCTGGGCTGACTGAATGTCTCCCTGTTACTTGGGGTGAGTTGACACCTACAAGCCAGGAGTTGGCCTGGAGGGCCATGGAGCATCGCCATTCCATTCCAGGGAATCATGACTCCACATTCCACAAGCATAAGCTCCCTACTGGGGGAGGACTGGCAGGATCTCAGCATTCCAGGTCCAGGGCCCCGAGGTCAGAGCCACAGAGCAGTGAGGGCTGATGAGAGTCCAGTTCGGGGCAAGACTCTGGTTTAAAACCTCAATCCGGCCCCCGCTAGTGATGACGCGGTCTTTTGTCCCTTCCTTCATCTGCTAGGTGCTCCAGATGGTGAAGGGGGGTGGCCACCAACCTCAAAGGTCCCAGTGAGGATTAATTAATGTTTTCAGAGTGCTTGGAGACCCACAAATGACAGGCTCCACAAGAGGACAGAGTGTCATTAGGGTTATTAGCGGCAAAATGGCTTTGAATCACACAAATCCGAACTGGTTTTTGGGCTCCTGGTGGGGCTGCCTTCCCTTCTCCCCTTCACCAGTGGCAGGTGGGCCCTAAAGGACAGTCCCCCAACTCTGCCAAAGCTGGTCTGTTGGCTGCCTTACTGTCCTTGGAACACGGCTGACCAGGACACGGCCATGACTTTGCTCACACCGTGCCCCTTGCCGAGTCTGACTTCCCTTCTTGGCCACAACATTCAGATCTCACCTATCTTTCAAGGCCAAGTTCGGGATCTCATCCCTTTGGGGAAGCCTCTTCTGTCCAGCCCTGCCCAGGGCGATCTCTCCTACATCTAAACACATCCTTCCCTGCTGTCTGGACCCTGAGTCACATCCTGCTTGTGGTCCCATTACCTACACTGGGATCTGCATGAGGAGGAAGCCAGGGCTCTATGGCCTGGACACCCAGAGCAAGACTTGCCCCACACTCTTTTTATGTGATGAGCCCTCTGGGGAAAAAAAGAAAAGTGGGATCCAGTGAGAGCCTCCTAAGGGGGATGAGCACTTCTTTTCTCTGAAGTGATGGCCAGACTCCAGCATCAGAAACCCTATCTAGGGGGAAGGGTTTGACAGTGATCTTACCTGGCCAAATTAGCTCCTTCCCATCTGCCACATCACACCCACTCAGATTCCTAAGCCTTTTTAGGGTAGTGGGTGTGGGGGGGTAGCATTTGAGCTGAGAGAAGGAATAGCGCGGCGGGGCGGCAGCTTTGGAATGTGCCAGGTATCTCTGCCCGGTGCCATTTCCTCTGTCTGAAACCAGCCAGAGGGCCGCCCCGTTGCACATAGGAGGGGCCACTGCCCCGATTCCCATTCCCACCCCTCCCCTGCCACCATGGAGGATCAACAGGCCATTAGGGTTATCGGCTGCAGCAGAGATAACTTGCCCTGAAAGCCTAGAGGTGTTGACATTGGTCTTGGCTCTGACATTTGGGCAAGTCACTTGCTCTCTCTGGGCCTCAGCTTCTTCTGTAAAAGGAAGGGGCTGGCCTCTATATACCCCAAAGGCCCCACACAGCTCCAGCGTCCCATGGCCATGCGATTATAGTAACCCATGCATGCCCCATGGCATTCAGAGAAGCTTGCAAGGAAGATGGGGAGACACCAAAGGCTACAGCACCATCTCCTTTGCTGCCTGCCTTGGGGTCCTTCCAGAGGTGTCCTGCGGGCCCAGGCCTGACTCCTGAGGGGACTCTCCCGAGCCTCTGACTTAATCCAAGCTCCCCTACTGAGTGCAGACAGCTGGTTCCTCTTCCTTTCTCGGGAAGCTGCCCCCCTGGAAAGGCTGCCTGTGTCAGGAGGAGTCTGGAAGCCATCTCATGGGCTCAGCCATCCCGAACCAGCTCACACCAGGGAAGGGGCTGTAGCCAGAACCGTAGGCATGCACGGCCAGGCCCTGAGGCAGCTGACAGCCAGGTCTCGTCTGACTCCCCTCTGTCCAGCCTACTTCTATCATCCCTTCCAGGGTTTGACTTGGCTGTTGCCCCGTGAGCAGCGATGTCTCACCCAAGGGCAGCTGTGGGTCAGCCAGCTGCTTTTAGATGGAAAATCTGGGGTGGTGACAGACAAAGAGTTCTGTGGAGCCCCAGGGAGGCCTTCTGCTAGGGAGGCATCCCCAGGAGGCTCAGTGGAGGGCAGGCTCCCATGGGGCCTGCACTTCTTCTCAAAAGGGAATCTGTCAGCTGTGACATCACTCACCCTCTTGGTCATCAGATGAAGCATCTTCTCCCTCCATGCCCTGCACCTGCCTGCCTCCCTCTCACATAATCTCCATGTGGGAGGTAGGGAGTTCTCTGCCATGGAGGCAGGGGTGAATAAGACCTCTGGAATGCCCTATCCTTCCAAAAGCCAGTCCCTGTGTCCCAGTGGTGACTTTAGTGATGACAGGTGTGGGCTATAACACTCACTTCTGGTGGGGCCAAGGCCTCCAGGCCCTTCCAGGTGGCTCCTAAAGGCACTCTCTAAGATCCATCCGCAATTGGGAGTCAGATCACCTGACTCCCACCTTAAGATGCTTTGCTTGGCTTCCTTGTGAGAATGAGGCTGCCATCACACCAGCCAGCGCTGCTTCTCTGGCAGTAGGGTAGCTGCACTTGGGGCCAAGGTTCTGAGGTAGAGGAGGAGTCCAGAGAAGTTACCTACTTGAGGTCACACTTTGCATTGTGCCCGATGACCAAAGACATGCAGGTAGGAGGTGAGGTGAGCTCTATTAATAAGAGTGCTGCTCCCTTCTCCTGACCCTAGGGTGTCTGGCTGGTACACATGACCCTTGGAAAGTCAGGTTCAACAGCAAGAACATGGGGGTTCTCAGTGAGAGTGATGGTAATAGCTCTGGCAGCTTTCCCTTCTCTATCGAGTCCCCTGACTTCTTCACAACTCATTTCTAGGGAGCCTTTCCTGATTAACTCCACCTGGTCCCATCACCCCTGGCTGACTGCCTCCTCAGAACAGGGGCACGGGCAGGTGCAGTCGGTTCTCCATCTCATGACTGTGCCAGTGTCCACCATCATGTACTTCGGGCACTCACTGAAGCAAGCATCGTGTCTCTTCTTTCCCTGGGGTCTTGGGCACAGGGCATGGCTCTGGCTGGGGTGGGCCAAACCTGGACTGAGCGTGCCCTTTTTGTCAACCAGTTCACCCCTCATGGTGAGGTGCTTAGGTGCCTGGAGGCTCCACATCCCCCAAACTGCAGCATGGGACCAGGGTCCTGGAAGGCTACTCAACCAGGCCCTCCTCCCACCCAAAAATGTCCCTGGTGGGTGGGGTAATCCAGGGAGACAGAGGATCTGAGAGCAGCTCGAGAACAGGCACAGTCACCTCCTTGAGGAGGATCCTTGGTGTCGGAGGTGGTAAGGGGAGGTGATCCCAGCACCCAGCTCACCCCACAGAATCACCCCTACTCTTGTTGCTGAGCACCTGCATTCCCACTGTTTCCTCCAGAAGGGTGCACATGCCAGAAGCAAAGCGTGGGCTTCTCAGTGGAGCTGGCTGCTAGTCCAACTTGGGCATTGTCCCCAGGAGGCACATGCCCACCCACAGAACCCCGAGGTCAAAGAGCAAATGTCTCCGAGAACGTATTGCTTCCTCCAGCGTACGATCAATTCCAGCAGCTCTGTCCGCACAGCTTGTCTCATCTGTGTCAGGGTTTCAGGGTGTAAACCCATCTCAAAAAATCCACCACTCAGATCATCAGCATCCCTGGATGCTGCTTCCCTTCGCTGCCTGAGATGATTATCGGATTCTCTCTTGTGTCACAGGGGCAGCGAAGCTTTCTCGCCCACCAAAGCTTTGAAAAGGGAAGCAGCTTCTTTGTTAGGATACACGGACTTCTCTCTCCAAGGGGGACGGGCAAACCTTGGCAGGGATGACTCATCCTCTTCCACCTTCCAAGCTTTCAAATCAGTCACACCCACCGCACCTGAAACATTCTTTCTCTTCTCAGCCAAACCCTCTCCCAGCATTCAAAACCTTGCACAAAAATCAGCTTCTTCTAGAGGTGACCCCACCCAGCTCTGGGCACTCCAAGTCCTCTAGCGTAACCATGTCAGCTTTCTGGCCAGCTGCTCTACCCACTCCTTGCTGGCTTGTGTGTTCCATGGAGTGCGGCTTCTGTACACGGTGTGTGTGTGTGTGTGTGTGTGTGTGTGTGTGTACATGCACATGTACTTACGGGCTTTTCTCCCAGAAAGCAAGGAGGCTGGGAACTCCCTGAAGCAAGGGATCTTCTGCTTGCACTAGATCCCCACCCCACTCCTGATCCCAGGACCAGGGTCCACCTGGACAAGGCACTCATGACTTCCGCCTGCCTGATGAACAGGCTGCCCGCAGGAACAGAGGTCATCTGAAACCCTTCTCCTCCACTCCCTCCTTCCCCCAGATCCCTCTCCTTTGCTAGTCAGGAGGGCTGTCGCAGGGCATGCTGCACTGGATGTGTATCTATTGTTTGATCTGCGTCCCATAAGGCCCATGTCTCTTCTGGCTTCTACACTGAAGTAAAGCCCATCTGCTCCTCAGCACAAAACACTTGGGAAAGGAAGCTCATTATCTTTTGGCCCTGACAATGCTTTTATTTCACCCCCTGAAATCGCTTCCACCCATGGTGCTCAGTAAGGCTAGGCCCACAGCAAGAAGAATTTAAATGAGGTACTAGGAAGAACTGCCTGAAGATACTTCTGGGATGATGTCCCTCCGAGATGGTCAAGATTGGGCAGGAGCAGTGCCCGTGGGAACGTTCAGGTGCCCAAGGCGGGGGGATGGCCAGATGTCCTCCCATTTCCTTCTGCCCAGGCCAGCTGGGAGCACTGTGGACATTCCTATCTGGAAGCTTCCAAGCCTGAGGAGGGCAAGGAGTTCAGCACAACCTCACCTGGCACTTTGGCGTGGTTCTCGCCCTTCTCCTGGGCACGTGTACAAAACAGAGATGCTGCTATAGCCTGTGTTCGCTCCTCTCCCTCCCAGCTCTGCTGGGACGTGTTCAAGCCCCGCTCTGCGGCAGCCCCGCTCCTCTTCCTGATCGTCTGTTCCTGGCCACTGCTAAACCCAAGGACTGGATAGAGGGTGGGAGCGTCTTGTGGGAACAGGGCCGGCATGGGGGCAGGGTGGTGGATTCGTGCGGACAAAGGTCAGAACAGGCCACAGCCACCTGGCTGGGGTCCAGACTAAAACATTGTCATCAGCAATTACCGTATTAGATGTCTATCCGTCTTTACGCGTGTGTGTGTGTGTGTGTGTGTGTGTGAGAACGTGTGTGTGCATCTCATGAGGGTGATCCTCATGCCGGGTCTAAGTGTGAGTGAAAGATGGGGACCAGAGCAATGATTCCTTAACTTAGTTGCACATCAGAACTGCCTAGGAGATTTTAAGGGTCCTGATGCCTGCACCGTCCCCCATAACTCACTAAATCAGAATCTCCGGGGGTGGGACGCAGGCATTCGCATTTTTTAAAATTCCCAGATGATTTCAATGTGCAGCCAGGTTTGAGAGCAGCAGAGTGGATGGCTTTTGGTATGTTAGGATGTTTACAAGAGGGAAACCTTGATGGACACTCATTGAGGGGAGGAGTCTTTTTGTAGGACAGCTACAGACAGTTTGGGGAATGGTCTGCAGAGGTAGGGAGTGATGTGATCTATTTCCAGAGATGGTTACCATCACAGCACACTTTGGAGATGATCTAATCTGATCTCGTACAGTTGCAGAGGCCCAGAGAGAAGCAGTGACTTACCCAAGATCATACACCAGCCAGGAATCAATCCAGGTAGAACCCAGGTCTCCTGACACCAGGCTGGACTCCTGCACCAGCGCAAACTGCAAGGTTGGGTGTGTGTGTGCAAGCATGCCTACAGGCGTGTACGTGCATGGGTGTGGGTTCACATGTGTGTATGTGTGTGCGCCCGTGCGCAGTGCACGCCTGCAAAGAACTTCACATGAGGGTATCTAACATTCTTCCATCTTATTTTGTCCAAATATCACACATCTTCTAGGGGTCATACCCCATGGCAGAAGTAGTTTCCAGATTTTTAGACCTGGAACGATTGGCTTATTGACATTTATAATTTGGTGTGTGGGGAGAAAAATTTGTTTCTTTTTCTTTTTTCTTTTTTAAACCTCTGCCGATGAACTTAGCAAAGAAGCAGGGTCCAGGGAAACAGCATTTGCTGTGAAACATTCTGGAATACTTGGCATTTTTGTATGTGTTGTAACAGGCAAACGGAAATTCTGGTAAAACTTCAGCTTCAAGCCAAGATACATTGTAAAGAAACAGGAATTGGTTCATTTGAAGTTTAATTAGGATGTTTTGCTGCTGGAAAAAGTTAAAGCTCAGACACCCTTTACCCTCTCCCATGCCAGCTTTGGTCCCGAGAAAACAATGCCAGGAGTGATGTCTGTTCGTGGACTGTGGTCAGGAACGGACAACTTTCAAGAGACTAGAATGAGCAGAACCTCACACGGGCCGAGGTTCATGCTGAGACACAGCCAAATGCAAATACAGAAATGCCAACAAAGGCGGGGTCCCGAGGCAGGGACCTTCACCTGTGCACACCACGGCCACCAAGCCAGTACAAGGCTGCCCCCTAGGACGGCCTCAAGTAGTAACTGCCCTGCGAAGGATAGATGCAGGATGACGAAGTGGGGAACAGGCACCTTCCCTAGCCCAGCGTGGCCCCAAACCTATCTCCGACCAGGGAGAAATCCAGGTTTGGCCATGTTAGATAGGAAATGGTAGTTCTGAAAAGAAAGGAGAAGGTTGAAACTAAAAAAATCACAGATGTCTAAGCAGGTAGTGAGACAAACAAGGACAATGACGCTGTTAGTGCTGGGATTTCTCTGGAACGAGAAGTGATACGAAAAAGAAAGTTGGTGTCATTAGACTTTGTGTGGGATGTATATTCATGGTGATGCTGAAGTTGGACCAAATGAGATTCGAGTTAAGCTTTAGGAAGAGGTTCCAAATGAAGTTCTAAAGAACCTGAATGTGGAAAAGCATTCCCTTTGGGCTGCCTAACTGATGCACTAGCCCTTGACCCCCCAACAGGGCAGCTCATGATGAGCACCTGCAGGGACCTTCCCGCCTCAGGCAGGTCAAGTCTCCCTAGCAAAGATCTTTGGCTGAGCAGCCCATCCCCTGGGTTTCCTCCTGCTTCCCACACAGTCTGAGAAGACACCCTGCCACACACACACAAGGACACTCTGGAAGCACAGGAGAGCAATACTTAGCGGCCAGTTCAGAAAAAGACCCAGATGGGCAGGCAGGTTCAGAGCAGCCTCCTTCTGCAGGGTCTCCAGACCCCAGAGCCCCCTCCTCCCTCCCTGGGGACATCCTGACCAGGGTGAAGCATCTGTCTCATCTGCTGTGCTTGGGGGAAGGCATGGGTGGAAATAGGTATGGAGCGTCAGGCTCCTTCCACGGGGCTCCCCTCCGAGCCCTTGGTGGCTCAATGCCCCCTCACCGACAAGACAGAGGAGAACCTTCTTGGGGGCGGACTCTGGAGAAAAGCCGATTCTATTGCTGGGATCACCCGTGGCCGATTCCTGACTGTCCTTCACGGGGTACGAGGAGTGGTGGCTGCCTGCCAGGCAACCCGTGAGGTGTGGCTGGCCTTCTCTGGGGCGGGTGTTCTTAACCTGGGGAGCCCTGGTGGGATTCAGGGGCCCCAAGAGAACCAAACACCCTAGAGAATTCGACTCTTCCCTCTTGAAGGAGGATTCCAGGGTGTCCGGGCGGGGGGGGGGGGGTTAAGGCAATGACCCAGGGTATGGTCCTTCCACAACTGCCAGCTCGCTCCTCCCAGCAACCAGAGCAGGTGTATGGGGTATAAACCAACACAAAAAGAGAGAGCAAATTTAGTAGGAATGGCCACTGAGCAAATAGGGAATGCTTGGGCGGTTCTGATGAAGAGAAGGGGGAAATCTGATGAAAACAAAGCCAGATAAACCAGAAACACCAGCTCCAAGTGACCCAACCGCCTCTTCCACCTAGGATGCCTCTGGGGAAACTGTCCCTGTGGGAACCTCACCAGAGCTGAGGGGAGAAGGGACACACCTACAGGGTCAGTCCTTGGAGAAGCCTGTTTCTGGAGAGGTATGCATTAGCCAAGGAAGTCAACCCTCACCTGGCTGAAGTCCCCTGGAGGACCTTGGGATGGAGAGAAGGAGATCCCACCAAGTAGATGTTACCCACAAGGGGCAAGGTCAGAAACAGAGCACTGCATGATGACAGACACTCGCCCGCACCCCCATAGCTGGGAAGGAGAAGGGGTGTTTGGGACACCGGGGATTTTTGAGATTTTTCTGGAGCTGTGAGCCTGGAGCTCAGGCCAGGGATGGCATGGGAGTGGGAGAGGGACAACTAAGTCTTGTGCCGAGAGTAGGTTGCCTTGAGCTGTGACTGGGCTGTGCCCAGAAATGGGGACTTTTTTTTTTTTAATTATCCCAAATCTACTTCCAAAAAAGGCTAGTAAGCAGCTACCAAAGCACCAAATAAAAGAGGAAGCAAATGCTCTGGAGTCTGTATAACCTTGAGTGGAAGTCTGGCAGGAGAGGAACCAGGAGTCCAGGCCAGGGCAAAGGGCACACACAGCAGCAAAGACCTTCAGGTTTGGGGTGCAGGGAAGTCCTCGGCCAGCCATTTTCTCTCCCTCAGCTCTACACAGGGGCCACTCAGGAATGAGAGAGAGAGGGAAAGAGACCAAGCTGGAGTAGGACATGTGAGCCGGTGTGTGTGTGTGTGTGTGTGTGTGTGTGTGTGTGTGTGTGTATGGTGGGAGATGGGCAGGGGTCTATCTGTCTCCTTCGCCTCCTTCCTCTTTACTACTCCCCACTCCCCTTACTCTCTCTTAGAGGCCTGACTCCATAAATCAGTCTTGGTTGACCAGTACTGGTTTACAGTCTGAAGAATCTTTATCAGCATTTACTAAGTTTAACTAAACCAGTAAACAGAGAGTTTGCTGGTTTGCGTGTAATTCTTACTGGGAATCTTCTGTATTAAAGTATGTGGTCTAAAAATTCTCCACAAATGCCCCTGTCAGATATTGTACCTTCCCCCTTGAGTTTCAGGGGTCCTAGCCCTTTCTCCTAGGCTCCCGGCTTGGGGGACCTCAGCACCGCGAGTGGGGACAGCCGGCTGATGGCCGGTCAGGCTGAGCACCTGAACTGGACAAGTGCTCACCATGAGGGCTCAGCCCTGGGCGCCTTCTGGGATTTCCAGCCTCGCCAACCTCATTTCCCACCCTCCTCCTGACACTTGTTCCTTCCTACTTAAGCCAAGTGAAGTAGGGAGAATCCGGTGGGAAAGAAAGCTTCTGCATTAGCTACTGAGCAAAGAGGACATCCGCAGCCGCCCTTCCCGGGCCTCGGGGAGCCTCAGGGCGCGCACTGGTCCTGGGGTGACCTTCCAACCAGACTTGCCTCTTCCGGGTGTGAGGCTCCCGCTAACGCGCTGCGGCGTTCCAAGGCCCGGTCCCCGGTCCCGCAGCGCCTCTCCTGAGCCCCACCTCCGGTCACAGTGACTCCCTCGCCCGGCCCGGCGGCCACGCACTGGTCCCACCTGGATAGGGAACCTGCCGGCCTGGGCGCCGGCTACCTGGCTACCTGCCGTTGGCGCCACCGCGGGGAGTGAGGGGGACCCACAGCCTTGGGGAGACCTAGAGGCGGGGGCCGTTCCGGGAGCAGTTTGGGGAAGAAAGCCTCCCGGGCTCTGGGTGCCGGGTCCCCGGGCGCGCGGGCGATGCTCAACCTCGGCGCGCCGGAGAGACGCCCCTGGCCGTGGCCCCCTCGCCCCGCCGCGCGAGCCCGCCTTCGCGTCCCCGGCCTGGGGCTCCCGCCAGCCGCTCGCCCGCCGCCGCCGCACCCCGTCAGACCGGCCGCGCAGACCCCGCGCTCCCTCGCCTCCCCGCAGCGTCGGGAGGCGCGCCAGCTTCGGTCCCCGCCGCGCGGCCGAGGGGCGCGGGGCCGAGGCGCACGGGTCGCGCGGGGCGCCGAACCTTTACCTCGGTTGGAGTGGCTCAGGGTGGACGACTGCGAAGGCTTGGGCTTCTGCCGCTTGACGGTCATCATCACCTGCTCCTGCACGCGCTGCCTGCCCGACGTGCCCGTCTTCATCTTTTGGTCCGAAGGCAAAGCCAGCGTCGAGCTGTCCTGGTCCGGGAAGCATTCGTACGCCAAGGCGGTCTTGAGCGGCGAGTGGTTCATGGCGGCGGGAGGCGCGGGCCGGGCCGGCGAGGGGTGGCGACGGGCGGCGAGGGGCGGCGGGCGGGCGGCTGCGCTCGGCTGTGCTCAGCGACTCCCGAGGGCCATAGAGCGAGTGGTCCTGGTGAGGCTCCCGGCGGCGGCTCCTGGCGCCTCCGCCCCGGCTCGTCCCCGCGCTGGCACTGGCGAGGCCCGCCCTCGGTCGGACTGGATATACCACCCCTGCCCTGCACCACCCACTCCACCGGCCGCGCGCCGCCGCCGCCGCCGCGGGTGCCGAGCTGCAGGGCGCTGCCGCTGCGGGAGCGAGCGCTCCTGGGGGGCAGGGCTGCGGGGCCCGAGTGTGGGACCTCGGCGTCTCCGGGCCTCCGCTCCTTTCTCTCGCTTCCCAGCCCCGTGACGTGCAGGAGGTGAGGCCCCAGGGAGACGCCCCTCTGTCCTGGCCCTGCTCGCTCATGGAGAAAGTATGTGCTCAGCTCAGGAACCCAGGGAGACTTCTCTCGAGGAAAAAGGAGTCTTTCTTGACCAGCCCCCCCCCCCCCCCCCCCGGCTTCTTTCCCCCCCCCCCCCCCCCCCCCCCCCGGAGAGCCAGAAATCCACCTTCTTCTGTCCCGAGGTCATGGCAGAGACCAGCCCCGTGGGGGAGGGCTCCCAGGCCGCGGGCTGAGACACAGCCCCTGTCCAAAGGGAGTACTCATTCCTATGGGGACAGCCATTCTACTCGAAGGCAGCTTCCACCTCAGAGGACCAGGGTGGGGGCATGAAGTCCCAAGGACCAGACTGGAGATACAAGACCGCACACTAGTACACCTGTCGTGTGTGGGCATGCCAGAGGAAACCGCCATGTGAACAGGGGATCCTCTCTGAAACTCCAGACGTAGCCTGTAAAGTGGTGCTGGCGCATATTAGGGGCTCAATAAAAAAACATTTTGAATGGACGAATGAATGAAAGCTAGCCAACTTAAGGTAAATTAAGTCTATTTTGTATCCTACTCAGATCTTCCTGGAAACCTGGAAGGCTGCCTGCCCCATAAAACTACCCCACCAGGGACTTACTATTCTGGGACTTCTGTGTGCATTCTCCTAGACACACAAACCCCTGGGGACACATGTATAGTGATGTCCATGGAGCATGGTCCCAGGCACGAAGGTAGCTCACACCAGGAGCGGAGAATTTTAAGAACCATGTTGATGGAACTCTTTCTAAAAGACATCACACCCTGCCTTTCCTCCTTAAGCAAAAGATGGTCACAGAATTCACGCATCTCTTGATGACTCAGGATTCTCCTTCTGGACACCATTTCTGAACTGTGTAGCAGTGCAGTCCATCAGCTCCTTAGTTTTGGGGAGTCCTCCAGCGGTGTTATACTCTCACAGCTGTCCCTTTAGCTGTCCTTTGTATTTGACGCTCACAGCTCACATACTTCATTTTTAGTTTGCCCTTCTGATCTGCAGAGGAAGGGGCCATCAGAGTCTATGCTTGTTAGGAATTACAGGACGAAGGATTGCAAAACTTGAGTGACAGTCTCAGCGACCTCATGAAGGTCACTTGCTCATTTCCTGAGAAGTGGGTGTTATAAGCAGGGAGCCCCTCCTTCTCCCCATAATGCGTGGGGTAGCCACGTGCAGAGCAGAATATTGTAAAGCAGATCATAGTTTCCAATAGAAATAGTTTTATAATTGAGGGTTGTGTTCCTAAGAACTTAGCGTCAAATAAATCAGAGATGTGACCAACAATATGTCATAGATACAAAGGCTCAACACCCATACACCTTTATCATCACTTAAAATTTTAAGATTCTGCTTCCAGCCATAGGCTGTCAGGGCTGGATGGATCCTTAGACATCATCCAGCCCAGTGTCCGAATTTTTCGGATGAAAAGAGGGGGTAGCTTGCCCACGGTCACCCAGTTACTATGTGGCAAAGCCTTCATTCTAATCAGGCCTGGTAACTCCTGGGCCACTGCTCTTCCCTCCACACTATCTGACCTCCCTTATAAAAATCCTATAAAACGGGCATTAAAGTGCAGTGCTCACGGATTATATAAGGGCCCCAATGTACTATAAAGTATACATGACAGCACATAAAAATACAACTCCATTGTATCACGCATTTGGCCTATCTAAAACCTAATATGCTAGCTATAATAAATGTTAATTATGTCTTTAAATAATGATAAGTTTGCTACCTCTGGCATGTGGAAGGGCCTGGCAGGAGGTGATTGGCACAGCCTATGTTGCTATGAAAGGCCATACTTATCCTCTGGAAGTTGAAACTGATCACCTTTAAAATTCACCAGATATGAAGTTCAGTTTTTTCTAGATACTTCTCTATTATTTTGATATTGACATTATTTTGATATATTGATAGCAATATCTGACATTTGCTGTGCTCCTACAAGCAGCAAGCCTATAAGCCAGGCACGGTTCTGGGCCCTTTGCGTGGACCATCTCATCTGAATCCTTACAGTGATCCTACACGGTGGGTATCAGTATCAGGGCCATCATCCGTCTTTTTCAGGTGAGGAAACTGAGGCTCGGTGGGGCCCCCTAGCTGGTAATAGGCAGAGACAGGGCCAAACACAGGCACCCAGGGTCCAGAGTCTGGGCACCCCATTGCAGTGCCGGGCTGCCCGCTCGTGATTTCCCTGTGACAAGGAAGAGGGCTCAAAAGCCTTCCATGGATCAATCTTTTAACAGGATCTATTTCCATCATGTGGCATGAAAGTCAGGCCTCCTGGCTACTGGTTCCAGCTGGGTCACTAACTAGCTTCATGATGCCAGACAAGTCCCTGCCTCTGGCCTGGCACCAAATCTGTGAAGAGTGCAGGTAGATTGATAGCTCATCCAATCCGCCCTCGCCCTAACACTCCGGGATTCTGATGTCAATCATGGGGCTATGTAAGGCAGGAGAATCTTGAACCAGCTCCTCTGGACAAAGTTTTCTTTGTCTCTCCCACTCCATGTCAGAGTGAAGGGAAGCCTGGCAGTGGACAGAGAGACTGCTAATATCTGCAGAGCTGAGAGCAGGTCCACTTGGCATATATTATCTGATGTAATCCTCCCGGTAACCCCCAAGAAGGTATTATTTTGCAGAAGTGGAAACACACTCAGAAAGGTTAAGTCAATGGTGAAGACTTGCTTTGGACCCAGGTCTGACTTCCCACCTGGGAGAAGGAAAGGAAGAGGGTCAGTCACACATTCTGGCCCAAGATGCAAGAGGTATATTCAGGCTGGAAAGATTGGTTTGGGGCTCAAGCGCATGGTTTTGAGTTAGCAGGACAGAGCTTTTCCCATCACCTCTCTCTTCTGCCTGCCTGAACCCCACCCCATGTGGGGTCCTGCCTCAGAACCAGGCCAGAGATGAAGGTGAAGGACAGATGTCAGTGAGACTCTGTCATGAGAGCTGAGCTCTGAAATGCTTTTAGGTGACCTTCAGAACATATTTTTAGATGATGAAAAAATTCTAAGGGGTAGGGGTTAATTTGAGTTTAGAAGGTGTGGGGTGGTTTGGGAAAAGCATCTTGAAGGAAGTTAATTTTGATTTGATTCTGAAACAAGGTGAGGAAATTTCCATCCTCAAAGGTGTTAGAATGAATGAGCACAAATGGGGTTCTAATTCTCTTTGCTGCCTTCCGTCTAGCACTACCTGGGATCCAGATTTCACTCCTGACACTCAGGGCTTCCGGTGCCCTTGGAAGTAAAACACCCTGTGACCTCAAGTTTCATTCATTTAAAAAATAAAATACGGATTTATTTATTCAACAAGTATGTATGCATATATGTATGTATGTATTTATTTTTAAGTAGGCTCCAGGCCCAGCCTGGCTTGAACTCACGACTCTGAGATCTAGACCTGAGCTGATATCAAGGGTCAGACACTTGACCGCTTGAACCACCCGGCGCCCCTGAACAAGTCTTTACTGATCTACTACGTGACAGGCCTTGTCCCAGGCATGGAGGCTCCCGTGGTGAAGAAGACAAAGTCCTGCCTTTGTAGAACTTACAATCTAGAGATGGGAGGAGGAGGGGTTGGCTGGGCCAGCTGCAGGCTAAGAGGAGCCTCTGGGGTTCCTACTGCTTCCAGCCCACCCCGCCGCCCAGGTGACTGGACCGCTTCCCCCTCTATCCCAAACTAATGCAGATACCCCTAGGGAGTTGGAAGAGTTAACCTTCCTTTATGGACCCGTAAGCTTGCCATCATGGTGCCACCTTATCTGGCTCTGTTCTTCTGTAACGGACCCCTGTTCCACGCACCTTCGGACTTCATGGACAGTGACTGTGCCCAAGGGGCCAGTTCCCTGCTGTCTAGCCTTTCCAAGCTGAGTTCCTTTGGTCAGCTAGCAGGCTCCTCAGTGGCTACCTAACTCAGGCACCTTATAACCTCCCCTGATGAACCACACTGCCGCCTCCCCAATCTTTAAATCGTCTCCCTTATCACTTCGTTTCCCTACCAGCCCTCCACCGACTTGCCCCGTGCAGACACCTGCCTCTGCCTTTGCACACATGCTACTTCCTCGGCGTGGGGCCCTCTCAGCCAGTCACTTACGTAGGTGCTGAGTGGCCAAATGGGCTACGCGCCATGCCCGTCCCTGGGAACACAACCAGGAAAAAAGTCTGGGTCCTGCTCTCTTTGGGCTTCCGTTCTAAGGGGGTAGACAAAGAGTAAACTCGTGAATGAGCTGGCAAAATGATGCCAATGATACTAAGTATTGTGAGGGACACGAAGGAGAGGCTGGTGCAGAAGAGAGAGGGGTACTTGGGTTGAGCCCTGAAGCATGAGAGAACCTGCCCATCTCAGGAGTGGGGGGATGGTGCTCCAGGCAGAGGGAACCATGGGTGTAAAGGCCATAAGCCTGGCATGTTCTCGGATCCGACAGACCAGTGTGGCCCAGTATGGGGAGGGAGAGGAAGTGCTCACAAGAGGGACACGGAGGCAGGTGGGCTATGCTGTCCCTTACAACTTGCTGGGATGAGGGAAACGTTCTCTATCTGTGCAGGCTATTTAAATCCGTTAAAATGAAATGAAATGAAAAATTCAGTTCTTCAGACACACCAGCCATGTTTCAAATGCCTGATAGCCACGTGTCCCTAGCGGCCACTGTGTGGGACAGCACAGGATCATGCTGGAGCTTCCAGACCTCTGTCTGGGTTTGAGTTTTATTCTGAGAGGGATAAGAGGCCATTGAGAGGCCTTAACCAAGGAGGTGACAAGACACTCCCACCTCCTGCCTTCCTGCTGCTTGTCAACATGTCCATCCTATTGATCCCCGCTGAGGACTTCTCAAATTAAATTCAATACCCTCCCCTGGGACCCTTTGTACCTGGTGCCTACTTGTGCTAAAACTCTTGTCCCTCGTCACCGTTTTCACCTGCCTGTGTGACTCTGGGCAGCCTGTGTGCTATTCCTCTCTCTCCCCACTGTCCACATTGCTGGTACACGTGGGTACTCAGTGGATGTTCGTCTCCTTGAACTGAATTTCCCTTCTTGCTCCGGAGCAAGTTCTTCACTGGGTCTCTTGGATAACTTAGACTCAGTGCACCCAGGTCAAGCCTTTGCTTTTTTCTAAAGGCCAGTTTCTCTTACGACCTTTTGTCCTCATCTTCCGCGGGTAGGGATACTCTGGGGAATGCACGCGCAGCCCCTGCGCCATGGTGCTGAGCTCTGAGAGAGCACAGGGAAACTGCCTTTCTCACCGCCTAAGGGAAGTTTACTTCGGGAAGTCAGAATGTGTTCACCCCTTTGCCCTGTCCTGGTCAGCTCGGGAGAACCCAATCCAGGAAGCCATCTTCCCAAGCATCTGAATGGATGAAACTCTGGAGTGAACTCATCAGGAACGGGCCAGACTCTCTGCCTGCCCCCTGGTGTGACCTTAGGACACCCTCGCCGTGGGTGCCTGCAGCAGGTCCGTTGCACAGGACCATTGTGCCTGGAAGGTACACAGGGTGCCCAGAGAGGCTCCCGGCCCTGAACAAGGATACAGGGAAAATGGAGGGATGGGCGCAGCAGAGGCCACGCCCCAAGCCCTTTGACAAGCACCCTGATTGGAAGAGCAGAGCACGTGACTCTGGATCTTCCCACCCATGAAGGCCCGGACCGGAGGGGTGGCGGGTGCCCATTCATAGCAATGCTGCTCTGCTCTGGAGGAAGATGAGCAGGAAGGGCTTGGCAACAGGAGATGAGAGAGCAGGGGGGTCTGGTGCGGAGGCCGGCAGAGCTGGGCCTGGATGAGTCCAAGGCCGGCGGGGCTGGCCAGCTAGGGGGCGAGGCCAGGGTGTGCACCCAGGGCTCCTCGACAGGCCAGACCCACTGTCTCAGAGCTGCCTTTCTAGTCTCTCTGGGCGGGGTGGGTGGAGCCGCGGCGAGAGCGGGAGGGAAGGTGATGAATAACACGGCAGTGTCCCAACTGCTTGCTGTCAGCACTAGATTGCCTCTGCATTCCCCCCCACCCGCCCCCTGCCAACCCAAAATTCTAGTTGTGCGCTCCCGATACCAGCATCCGCGGGACCTGCCTTTCCATCTGTCCTCTCCCCCCAGGCCAGCAGTGCTGTTGTGCAAACCCTTGGCAGGACTCCGGCTCTGGGCTTGAGCGCCAGCCTCAGGACGCCGGGAAGCGCTCGGATCTCTGCCCTAGCAGAAGCCACTTGAGCACAGACCCCAGGGCCTTCCCGGGGAGGCACCCTGGGGCAACAGGAACGGGGCTGGGGAGTGCGCAGAGCAAGTTTTGCACCCCAGCATTGCTACCGCTCCTGTGTGAGCTTGAACAAGCCACTTCGCCTCTCTCGGTACCTCAGTTTCTTCATTTGTAATGTTAGGTTAGTCACACCGACCCGCCAGAGTTCCGGGGACCATAAACCTATATAAGCTATCTAACACAGCCTTCCTTCCTCCCTTAGCGCCTCTGACTGCCCTCTTTTCTGCTCTCCACTTGACCCTGTTACCCACTTCCCAGCGTGGGCCTCTCCTCCTCAACCTCAGAGCCTCACACATTCTTCCCTCTCCTGGGCCATGCCCCCTGCCAGGTGCCGTCGACCTCTCTCCCATCATCCCCGTCTCTCCTCCCCTCCTGGCCCAGTACTGCTGTCTACAACGGGGCCCTGTCATGATTGCCCCTGGAAACGTCAGAACCTCAGAGGTGGAGGGGACCGCGGAGACCATATGGTCTAGCTCCTTGATTTGTCGGAAGAGGCAGCCGAGTGCAGAGAGGCACCGTGACATGGCCCTGTGAAGGCCTGGGTGTCTGGGTCGGGGGCACGGTGCCCTCCTCCCTTTGGGGGAGGATGGCGGTAGGGGATTGGGGGATAGGCCTGGGGTTTGAAGGGAAGCCAAGGCAGGAGAGGAGCCCAGGAGGTGGCGGTTCCTGGAAGTGCCACACCTGCGGCTCAGCTGGAAGAAGCGCTAGCATATGGGGGGGCGGGGGGGCAGCAGCCCAGGGAAAGGCTGTGGGAGCCATGAAGCAGGCAGCCTCGTGGGGTGTGTGCCCAAAGAGCTGGGCAGCCGTGCTCTCCCCGTCTCTGCCTCACAGTCACCGGCCCAGCCCCAACCCCAGCCCCGCACAGCCTCGATGGTAATTTGATGAATCACCCGCCCTCGCCTGCAGGCAGGGCAGCCACACCCAGGGCAGGTGGCACCCCGACAGTGTTTCTGTTCCGAGCTGCTGGGCCAGCAGCCTGCCAGGCCGTGGACGGGCACTGAGGGGAGCCATGACGCTCCGGGGCCCTGGGCCAGGCTAAGGACCTGCTGAGTGGCAGAGCCTCCTGTCTGCATTGCCCCATTGCCATGGCCAAGGCCTCCTGAGAACGCCCCAGCCCAGCTGCCTTCTTATTAGGAGCACCAATCACAAGCAGTGGGCCAGGCGCCTCCCAGATCTGTGCTCAGTAGGGCCCTGGGCTTCGGGCAGCTCCCAGATCTGTAGGCTGCCACCAACCGGATCTGAGTTCGGAGCCAGGGCGAGTCACTTGATCTAGCTCCCTCTGCCTGGCAGGCTGTTCTTTCATCTCTGCCCATTCAGTCCCCTTGTCATCCTGCCCACCTAGCCCATCTCAGATGTTCCCACCTTCCCCCCACTGGCTCCCCAGATGTTCTGAGCTGAAAGTCCTCCTGTCCCTCCCCCAACTTTTGGTATAATTTGTACCTCTCTTGAGCCACTTAGCGCAGCATGCTTTCCCCCATGGGAACACTGTAAGCTCTTTGCATCACCAGCAAGCCTCCTGCAGGGCCCTGAATATTGCAATGGCTCAGCAAACATTTGTCCTGTTGATCTACATTCCATCTCTGTGCTCTGTTACCACATCCCTGTGACCAGACGCCCCTTTCGGCACTTTTCTGCTCCCACCTATCCCTGCCCTCTTTCCAGGTCCTATCATACCAGAGGCCTTGACTTTGGGCCCTGTTGGAGTTGGGGCTGGGCCTGGGCCCATTTTGGCAAAGCGCTCTTGAGGAATTGTGGGGTCAGTCACATGGCACCTGGATCCTCCAACTGTCTCTAGTCTTAGCTGTCCACTGGCTGCCACAGTTGCCGAAGGTGATGGGGCAGGGTGGCCAGATCAGGGGAATCTGTTCCCCTCACTCCTTTCCAAGGGGCCTGTAGACATGCTTTGCACCTGCCAGTCTTGGACCTTGACAGGCTGCCCTGCGAGCCCCTCCTGCCCCAAGAAAGACCCCGAGGGGCCTCTATGACAGAGGATTCTTTCTTCCACACCCCACCCCTTCATGGTCTTGGAAATTGGTCAGCCAAGCAGGAATCACTGGGGTTGGGTTGGCACGAGGGGTCAGTGCAGGACTCCCCTGGTGACTTCCGAACTCCTGTTTATGCTCCAGCACTGGGGCTAGGGATGAGGATGGGCCTGGGGAGGGTGGGCAATGTGACAGCAGAGACAGAATTTGGAGACCTTCTGGAAAACAGGCAATAATGGACAGCACAGAACTGTGGAAGCCAACTTTGTAGTCCAAGACAAAGAGTTTTTGCTTTTAGTGTGGCAAAGGGAAATCATGCGATGACTCAAAAAGAGTGAATACTTCTGATTACTTGCTGGTGTGGCTGGGTTTTGCATCTGCTCTCATCTGTTTGCGAGTGGAATTACAATAATGCTTCACATCTATCTAGTTCTCTACAAAGTGGTTTTCTGTCTTTTGCCTCTTGGGATCTGCCTGTCCACTCGTTGAGAGGAATATTCAGCCCTGTTTTCACCCCATTGTAAGGATGACAAGACTGAGGCTCATTGAGGACTTGCCCGGAGCTGCTGCTGGTGAGTGGCAGAGCTGAGTCTCAGAGGTCCTTCCTACAACCCCAGGCCAGTGCTTTTCCTCCACACCACACCACACATACCACAAGACCCTTCTGGGGTGGAGAAAAGCTGCTGAAGTATAGTCTTTGGGGGACACTGTAGTAGGTTGAATGGTGGCCTCCCCCCAAGAAGCTATGTCCATGTTCTAAATCCTAGGACCCGTGAATGTGACCTTATTTGGAAAAAGGGTCCCTGCAGATGTCATTAGGTAAAGAATCTTGAGATGAGATCATCCTAGATGTAGGTGAAGCCCTAAATCCAATGACAAGTGTCCTTCTAAGAGAAAGGCAGGGGAGGTTTGAGACACAGAGGAGAAGGCCATGTGGAGACAGAGGCAGAGCCTGGAGTGATGTTGCCACAGTCAAGGAATGCCAGAAGTTGGAATAAGTGTGGAATGGATTCTCTCTCAGAGCCTCCGGAAGAAACCACCTTGATTCTGGATTTCTGGCTTCCAGAACTGTGGGTGATAAATTTCTGTTGTTTGCGGTGATTTGTGTGGCTGCCCTAAGAAACAGACACTAACTCGAAACTCTGTCAGTCACCTGACATGAGCTGTCAGCCCCTCTCAGCAAACCCACTCAGCACGTGGCTCGGTGGGTATGTGAGACCCAGGACCAGCCCTGGGCCATGAGGTGGGGCGGGGGACACACTGGAATGACACAGTCCCTCAGCAATGGTACCAGGCAAGGACCGGCTGGCTCCCAGTCAGCACCAGACAGCCAACCTCTCACCCCTCTGCTCCGCCCACCGTGCCACTGACTTTTTGTTTGGTTTCACTCCATGCCAAGGACAGACTGATGCACCAGCGGCTCTGGGAAAAGAGAAGCGGCCTCGGACGACGTCACCTCTCCCCCAGGAGGAATTTATGAAACCAGTTACGCCTCTGCCAGGAAGTCAGAAGGGCCCAGCCTCTAATAACTGCCAACCTCTCGGCCCTGGCGGCCCATCATTTTCATACTTCCCACTTAATGGGGTGTCTTTAGGCAGTCAACGCCACGCAGCCACAATTAAACACAAGAAGACATAATGGGACTTTGTCTTTCCACAGGGCTTTCATTCTGAAAGCTCGGGCAGTTTTATGAGCCTGGGGAGGCCCCCTGATATTCCCTTTTGAGATGGGTAAACTGAGGTCCTGCTGAGGAAGAGAGCCAGCACAGGGCTACTGGGCAAGACCTTGTTTCTGAAGGTCCATCTGGCTCCCACCTTTGGTTATGTCTACCAGGCTTCAACAAGAAGCTTAGCTTTTTTTTTTTCCTTCCAGAAAAGTCCTCAGGATTCACTGTACCTTCTTTGAGATGGTCAGAGTGGGGCTAGGCCAGTCTCCCCAGCTTTGTGAGCAGTGGGAACTGAGTGGGGCCTGACAAGATGGATGGTGAGGTAGAAAGAGCATGGACTGCCCTTCTTCACTACCTCACTCTACCTGGTACAAGGCAGAGTTCTGGGCCTGGCTTGGCCACCAACTTGCTGTGTGACTTTGGACAAGCCATTTGCCCTCGCTGGGTTGCAGGTTCCCTGCTTGTAAAATGAGGGGGTTGGAGTAGATGCTCACAGTCAGTACTTCTCAAATCTTAATGTGCACTGAATCACCTAGGGATCTTGTTAAAATGCAGATTCTGATTCAGCAGGTCCGGGGTGGGGCCTGACGTCCTGCATTGCTAGCAAGTAACCAGGTGATGTCGATGCTGTGGGGCCTCAGACCACACTCGAAGTAACAAGTCTCAGGACAGCTCACCTAACCATGATCTGTCAAATGCCACTGTCTCTGTTACTGCCCTCCCTAGGGTGCTGTTTGAAGAACAAGACTCCCTGTTTGGTACAAGAGCACTTGATAGGCTCTAAAGCAATGTACAAATAAATTTTTTTTTTTTAAAGATTTTATTTATTTATTTGACAAAGAGAGACACAGCGAGAGAGGGAACACAAGCAGGGGGAGTGGGAGAGGGAGAAGCAGGCTTCCCGCCGAGCAGGGAGCCCGATGAGGGGCTCGATCCCAGGACTCTGGGATCATGACCTGAGCCGAAGGCAGACGCTTAACGACTGAGCCACCCAGGCGCCCCCAAAAAGATGATTTTTAAAAGATCACCAGAACTATGATTAAGACTTGATATTTGGAGCCAAGCGACTTGGCTCAAGACCAGCACTTGTCACAGCTAAGGACCTCTTAGGTGAACACTTCATTTATCTGAGCCTGTGAAATGGGGGGAAGCACCTACCTCACAGGCTTGTTACAAAGATGAAATAAAAGAAGATCGTTGAGAGAAGGAACAGCATGGAAGAGCTGCACAAAGAAGGCACTGGGCCATCCTTCCTCCTCTTGACCCTGCTCCCATTTACAGGATGGGAATAATCAGGGGGAGTCTGCTGCTTCCGCCCTGTTTTTTCCCCTCCTATCCTGGAGTCCAACCTGCCAGGTCATGATAGAATGTCCAGTTAGTCCCCAAAGTCCCCCCAGGTCCCACACAACCTCCTCTGCTTCCCTACTGCCCTGAGGTGGGACCACCTGCTCTTCCAGATCCCCAGACGGTGCATGTGTCTCCACTTGGAACTGCTGGGGTGCCTGAGTGAGGCCTGGAGGTCAGGGGTTTGGGCGAGAGGGAGGCCAGTTGGCTCAGGTCAGGGGAATCTGCATTTCATTTCCCTTGGGAAACTGCCTGCTGCCTGAAGGTGAGTGGGTTTGGCCAGAGCAGCGGTTGGTCTCCATGGTGATGTGGTTTGTGGGTGTAAGCAGGCAGCGGGGACCCCAGTGCCACTGGATGCTGGGGGCGTGCTCAGGGCTCCTACCCCCGCCTTCCAGGCCTAGATAACGGGACTTCCCCCAGCAGCAGCTTTTCCTCTCTGCACCCCACCTCCGCATCCCCCCTCCCCTAGCACGAGCACCTTGCAGGTGGGCGCCGTGACAAGCCAGAAGCAGCAGTATGAAGCCCTCAGAGAGGCTGCCAGGTGTCGACTCTCTCCTGAACCCATGCAGTGAAGTCTGGTTATGTCTAAACAGAACAATTACCCTAATTGCTGTTTGCGCTGATTATACCGTCATCATTGGTCTGACAGTAGGAGAGGCATTACTCACCCCAACTGGCCATGGAATAGCAGCCTGCTGGGAGCCAGAGCCGGGGCCATGGAAGATCCCTGACCGAGCCGGGATGCCCAGCCCAGTCCTGTACGAAGCCAGAGCCACTCTGCACCGTGCTCCAGGCCTTTGGGGTCTCTGATCCTGAGGAGGAGAGTTCTTAGTTTCTAGGTGTGAAGGTGTAGGTTTGCCAATGTGTAACGTGTACAAAATATACTCAAATGTGCAAAAAGGGGGAAAAAGTAAATTAGCTTATTGTTTTATACTTGATCCTATGGAATTCCCGGGCCCCCTTTCGGATTTTGATGATGGTGGGAAATCTCTGACAGAAAACAAACCGAACTGCCCATTTAAGGTAACTGGGGTGCTTATTTAGAATAAGGTCTTTTGTATTCATTCACAGTTATTTGCGGGATTGAGCCATTCAAAATCAAAATTCCCCATCAGGGCTGATCCTGTCCATTTCAAGGGTGCCCCAGAGACACCTTTGAGATCCTGGAGAGTGAGGTGTGCACACTGCCCTCTGCCTTCAGTTTGCAGCTCCGTCTGCCCTGTCTGAGGCCAAGCTCTGGGGTTGCTCCCGAGGAGTGTGGCCATCTCCCTTGCCAGCCAGATCCCATCCTATGCCAGCTCCCACTGGCCCTGAAGATGCCCTGAGTCCTGGCCATGACAAAAACTCCATCCCAGCCTGGGTGCACCACCCTGCTGCCTTTGGGCTGCTTTGCCCACTGCAGCCGTGACTCCTTGGCATGTCTTTCAGTCCAGACTCTCAGATCCTTTGGCAGGACCTTCTGGGTGTCCCACATGCCTCATAAAGGAGGTGGGGAGCCAGGGGGCAAGAGCACAGGACCATCTCTCTAGATAACCCCCTTGGTCATTCAAATCTGCTGCCCTGTCCCTTTTCATATGTGGCCCCATGGGGACTAGGCTTTCCCGACGGGCTTGCCATTTTCAGGCCCATATGCTAAGAAGCTAAGAGCAAGACTCCTGCATGGGGATCCCCACCAAACCTCTCTGCGTGTTCACAGCCCCAACTTGCACTTCTTCCCTCCCTTGTCTGGAACCTGAAGGTGGGGGGAGGGCAGGACTTTCATGTCTCCCTGCCCTGCTCCCTCTCCCAGGCCACAGAAGGGGTTTCTCATATCTCCTCCTGTTGGGTGGAAGCTTCTTTACATCATCCCCTTTTCTATAGTCTTCCCTGGGCAATAAACCTTCTGGATTTTCCTAATCACAGAAGAACTACAGGGAAAGGAAGAAAAAAAACAACTCTGGATTACATTAGGAGAGATTTGAAACACCGCAACAACATTATCCACAAAACTCATGGCAACCAGGGATAGAGGAACACCTGAGACTGGGAGCCAGAAGGACTGGTTTGGGACCCAGCAAGGCTTCTTCCTTCCTCTGCTTTTTGTAGGCAGGAAGAGCACAGAAAGACAGGGATGTGGGAGCAGTGTGGGGAAACCGGGGGTTGGGGTGGAGCTGGGACAGCCCCTGGGAGTTCTTATGTACCATGCATAGGCACCCAGGAGCCATGGGAGAGTATTGGGACGATGGGAGTTCCAGCCTTTTTTTGAGAACACCTCCCCCCTCCAATTCACATGGGTACAGCAGCAGCAGCGGGGCTCCCAGGCACCCTGCTTCTAAGGTGTGATGCAGCTCGGCCCCAGGCTGCAACCATTGGTTCATCCTCATCTCTGGGTGGTGGGGACCCATGTGTCCATGGTGTTGACCCGCAAGCAGAGAACCCCAGTGCACAGAGAGACACACACAGGGGAGAGAAGAGGGAAGAAATGAGCGTCTCAGTGGACTCCTAGCCCCTGATTCAGGTGACCTTGCAAAGTCCTCCTGGTGGGCTCCATGACAACCAATAATGGACTGTTTTGAGCAAGGGAGGGGCCTGGTCCACGGAGAATAAAACCAATGATGACAGCACCCCCATTTACCAGGTGATGCCACTCGCTCTGGCTCACAGCCAGTGTCCACCCTCTCCCAGACGCTTCCTGCGGACACGTCCCCGGGGATAAACCTCTGTGAATAATGAATCATCCTGGGATCCAGACTTGGGGGTACAGGGGAGTACAGGGGAGTCTGACAGTGATGGGAGGAAGGACCCGATGACCTGTTAGGCCCTTCCTGTCCCAGAGCCTCCCATCCTAAAGAATAGCTCTGCTGGTGGCGTCAGGTCACAGCAGATGCGGGTTAGCTCTCCCCGACCCTATCTTGGAGCTTCTACTGCTGAGGCTGCCAGGTCAGGTCTCCCCAGGGAAGATGGGCTCCTAACGGAGACAGCAGGCTGCCAAGGACACGGTCCTGCACCAGCAGAAAGAGGAAAATGGTGTTCCTGGACACAGCCCCCTGGTCTTGGGAAAACTCTGGTCATTCCACAGACTCCTTCAGCTGCCCAGTTTCTTGTCATTAATCCAGTCTCTTTGCTCTGATCCTATTGAGCCATTGGTTCTTAAACTAGAGAGCCAAAGAATCATCTGGAAGTACTTCTTTTAAAAGGCACATTTTAAGAACCCACCCAAGTCTGGGGCGAGGCCTAGGAATCTGAATTTTAAAGAGACCTCCAGGTCCATCTAATATTTTGTGTGCATTTAAAAAATCGCAGATAAAAAATATATATAACATAAAATTTACCACTTGGACCATTTTAAAATGGGCAGATCTATGTCAGTAAGTGCATTCATTGCTGTGCAACCATCATCATCATCCATCTCCAGAACTGCTTCATCACCCCAAACAGAGACTCTGTGCCCATTAAACACGAACTCCCTCTCCCCCACCCACTCCCTTCACTCCTGCAACCATCCTTCTACTGCCTGTCTCTCCTAATTTGACTATTCTAGGTCCTGTAAGTGGAATCATATGATATTTGTACTTTTGTGACTGGCTTGTTTCACTTAGCATATTGTCTTCCAGGTTCATCCATGTTGGAGCAGGTGTTGGAATTTCCTTCCTTACTAAGGCTGAATAATATTCCATTGTATGTATATACTACCTTTTGTTTATCCGTGCATCTGTGGATAGACACAGGAGTTGCTTCCACCTTCTGGATTGTGGATTGTGGATAATGCTGCTTTGAGCATGGGCGTGCAAATATCCATTGGAGTCCCTGCTTTCAGTTCCTTTGGGTCTCTACCCAGACCCCACACTCACTCTAACTCTGCCATTTCACCCATTTTGTTCCCATTTTCTAGAACACCTGTTTGGGTTTCTGTCTTCCAAGTCCCATCATATTTCTCTTGCCTCTTCTAAACCTACTCACACTTCTTGAAAGCCAACCTGGGAGGCAGGGGAAGAGCATGGACTTTGGAGCTGGACTGGGTGGCTTTGTGCTCCTGTCTCAGAAGTTCATCAGGCTGTGTCCTTGGACTAGTTACCTAACTTCTCTGAACTTCAGTTTTCTCATCTATAAAAGGAAACTAATGAAAACTCACTTACAGGACAGTTTTGAGAGGATTAAGTGTAAAGATAAGTGTAAAGCGCCTGACACTTAATAAATGGTGGCTTTTGTTGGAATTACTCAAGAAAGGCTTTCCCGACAGGGTGGATCTGGGTGGAGGAACTTTGAAAAGAAAACTCTGTGCTTAGAGAAGGTGGGATGAGCCAAATCCCTCCCCACAGCGAAATAAGCCCAAGATTTTTGCTCCTATAAAATTAATTAGTGGCAGGCAAACTCTTGGAACTTAGCAGGCTATGTTTTCTGAGTAACCTCAATTTCTCTTGTTATAATTTAAGCACATTTTTTCTAGTTTTGTCCCCAGTAAACTTTCAGAACTGCCATGGAGAATCCTCTGTCAGTATAAAACACTCTTTCAGGACTTGAGAACGTAATACAGCCCCAACCGCTCATCATTCTAGTCAGAGCTCAGATATCTAGTTGTGTGTGTGCGGGTCCAGCAGTATAGCAGGGAACAGAGAAGAATGAAGTATGGTCCTTGTCTCTGGGATGCCGCAGGCACGAGGGCAAGATTTACATGCATGAGGCAATCCAGGGAGCCGTACAAGACTAATGTGATTCATCCGTTTTATATCAAAGCTAATAGAGGGTGTGGACAGAGCTGCTCATGTTAACATAAGCAATATGAAAAAGAAATAGCACAGCAACTCTGAAAATCTACTATGGGGGCAGGGAGATAGGAAGGAAGGAACACAGCATGAAAACGATAGGTGAAGAATCCCTCCTGGAAGAACATCAAAACTGAAAACAGAAACATAGTCCTCACTAGTGTTTCATGTTTGGGGAGCATGTTAATGCAACATTCAAAGGCTAGATAATAATAAAACTGAATGAGATGAAAAGAGGTTGCAGGGTTAGGAAAACAAAGTGAGAACTAAATACAATTACTAATCTAATGAATGATTTCAAAACAATAACACAGAAGACTAAAAATAGAATGGCACAAAAGAAAGGCTTGACTCCATCGCAATCAACGCAAAGAAAAAGACAGAGATAAAAACAATTAGAGAGAAGATAATAGGTTTGGAGGACAAAAAAAGAAATAAATGAAGATCAGCTAATATAAGAATAATTAATATTCCTGAAGTAGGGAACTATACAAAAGAAATAGAAAAGATATTTAGGGCTATTTTTTTAAAAGATTTTATTTATTTATTTTTCAGAGAGAGAGAGAGAGGGCAAGTGAAGTGAGCAGGGGGGAGGGGCAGAGGGAGAGAGAGAAGCAGGTCTCCCCTCCCTCCAGCAAGGAATCTGATGCAGGACTTGATCTCAGGACCCTGGGATCATGACCTGAGCCGAAGGCAGACACCACCCAGGCGTCCCTATTTAGGGCTATTGTACAGAAAAGTTTTCCTTTAAATAAAGGAAGGATTGAGTTTGCTGAGACAAAGGGCACATGGCATTCCAGAAAAAACAGATCGAGAATGGTCAACACTGAGACACATCCTGTTTAAGTTACTGAACTTCAAAGTATAAAGAATTGTTCAGGCATTCAGGCAGAAAAAAAAACAAGTCATTACAAGAGGGAAAACCCAGGTTAGCCTCAGACTTCTCCACATTCAACGCCAGAAGACCAGGAAGTAATGGTCACAAAATCCGGAGGGACAGAAAGCATGACCCACAGACAGTACACCACGTAAGTCTAAAGGCAACAGGTATCTTTAGACGTCAGAGCCTGTCTTGAAGATGTGACAATAAGTGGCAGAAAGCCATGAATGATTCAAGCTAAAGAACTCAAAAGTAAAGAAGCCAAAGGAAAGACGGGTGGTGAGCATTATATCCAGTTAAAAATAAAGTTGCAGAATATAAACATTTAAAACTCCCAACAAAATGAAAATTGTGTAAGCAACAAAAATCAGGATGTGGGAAAAGCAGAGGGATGAAGTGCAGGGTGCTTATCATCTCGTCTTTCATAGCAGAATCAGCCACACTGTCTCTAATGAAAGCATAATTTTAAAAAATCAATGACTATGACCTTTTTTAAATTTGAAAAATAATCATTCTCTTATACGTAGAAGCAGTTTATAGGTACGAATGTCTCTTGTGGTTAAGAAACATTTAACCAAGATACAATAATGCCTTCAGGTTTATTTTCCATTTTATTTCCTGTTATATGTAAGTACACATAATCTTAACATTTTTATATTTTAAAAGCATGTAATATATGATCCCATTCTTAGATAATTATTTCAGTTTGTCTAGCATCTACCTACCATTCTATTTGTATCTGTGCTTAGAGATATGTCAGGACTGATGTTCAGCAAATATTTATGTTGGTTATTTCTGGGTGGTAGGATCTGGGTGAGTGATTACATTCTTCTATGCAGATGTCTGTGCTGTTCGAATTTTTATAACAAGCATGTGCCATTTTGGCAGAAATCATCAAAAGCATTACTTAGGAACACAGACAGAAAGCTGAACGTGACTGTAGCCAAGAATCAGTGCTAGAGCAGAAGCGGTAGGTCCTGCAGGCTGCTGTGGGTGGGATGCATTGGCTCCTTCCATGAACTCCATCTACCTGTCTGATGACAGGATGGGCAGGAGACAGGAGGAGCTTTCTTGGAGGAGGTCGGCTTTGAGCTGGACCTTGAAGAACAGGCAGTTTTGGAGAGCATCTCTTTTTCCAGACACATCATGGATTATCTTACTTAACCCTTCTGGGTCTGTGGGGTAGATAGTATCATCTCCATTTTTTGGGTGAGGAAACAGACCAGACAGAGAAGTGAGGGGAGAACATGGTAGACAGAGTACAAAGCACAGGCACAAAGCACAGGGTAGACTGGGGACTCAGGAAGCCAGCTGGCCGTGCTCGGACCTGGCCTCCCCAGGGCAGAGGCAGAGCAGAACTCTGAGGGAAAGTTGCCCTGGGCACAGTAAGAAGGTCCCATACAAAGACTCTGAGGAAGGACCTCATGACTGTATGTATGAACACAACAGGAAGTGCCCTCAAAGCATAATGGCAATGAGACTGGACAGGGAAGAGAACAATGATCGGTGCCATCCCATGTCACTACAAACAGGGCCCGAGCTCTGGGACCGGCTCCCGGTAGCTGTGGGCTGTGTCTGGTTTAGGTTGAGCTCCTCGATGGAGATTCCCCAGGCCCAGGGGAGGAGGGGGCCAGGAAGACTGAAGCCATAAAGCAGGCAAAGGTCAGGCTGGTGACTACACCCACCCAAACCTGCAGGGCATGGAGATTCAGCTTTCTACTGGGGTCATGCTCTCAAAGGCCATAAATGGCTCCTTCACCTCCCAAAAGGTCATTAAGTCATTAATTACATAGCAAGTGGCAATAAAATGGTCTTGGGTTTCCTCATCTTCCCCAGAGCCCAGGGCCTTGTGATCTGAAACCCAAGGGCTCTGTTTTGCGCCAGCTGCCTTGCTGTATCTGGACTTCAGCAGCCCAGTGGAAACTGGTCATTGCCTGGATAGCAAAACAGTCATGGCCTAGGAGCCTTGGCCTCTATGTCCAGCCCCACTACTCACTGCTGGACAACCATGATGAAGCCATCCAGCCTTCTCCCCATACATGGCAGGGGCTGTTTGTAAGCTCAGACTCATAGAGGGACTCAGATTGTCCTCTGAGAACATTCATCCTACCCCCCATCATCACTTTGACCTTTGAAATTCATCCCTTCCCTTCCCATGGACGGAATTCCCAAACCCAAATCCCACCTCCAGGGCTCTGAAACCACCACATGGGACAAGCTAGAGGTTAAGAGTCCAGACTTTGAAGTCCAATAAATTTTATTTGAATCATGGCTCTGCCACATACTAAGCATGTGACCTAGGCTGGCTTCATCAACCTTGTCAGAGCCTCAGTTTCCTGACATAAACTAGAGATAGTATTATCTACCCCATAAAATGTCGTGAGGATTAAATGGAATGGTACAAATAATGTGCCAGATGTACACTGGATGCATGACCCTTCTGCTGGGCCCTTTTCTCCATGTTGTGCTTGCTGATTTCCTTCGCATTCCAGATCCCTACTCAGATCTACATTCCAGCTGGTGGCTCGGATCATCAGGTGTCCTCCCTGGGCTGTTTCTTCACCAGCACTGATAGGCTGCCAGTCTAGTATAATGACTAGGCCTCTGACCATTGGACCTCATTCACAGTCCTGGAGGTCGGCCAGTTAGGAGGGTAGAGCTGGGCTGTATGCAGTGCAGAGCCCTAGGGTTCCAGACAGGGCAGGGAACCACCAAGAGACACATCGAGATCGTGGTGGTCCAACAAATATAATGCAAACCACGTATGTAATTTAAATTCTTCTGGTGATTGCATTTAAAAAAGTAAGAAGAGACAGGTGAAATTAATTTTAATAATATTTTTTTATAATAGTAGTTTTTTTTTTAAGATTTTATTTATTTATTTGAGAGAGAGAATGAGATAGAGAGAGAGAGCATGAGAAGGGGGAGGGTCAGAGGGAGAAGCAGACTCCCCGCTGAGCAGGGAGTCCGATGTGGGACTCGATCCCGGGACTCCAGGATCATGACCTGAGCCGAAGGCAGTGGCTTAACCAACTGAGCCACCCAGGCGCCCTTAATAATATATTTTATTTGACACAATATATCCAAAATAGTACTTCAACATGCAATCGATATAAAAATCACTGAGATATTTTAGCCTTCTTTTTCTCATATGAAGTGTTTGAGATCTGCACTCTATGATCAGGTGTGCTATTGGACAGCACAGATTTTCAAGCTAGAGACACAAAGAGTATTAAGGCCAGGAGACTGGTCTGGACAAAGGAAATAATAAAATATGCATTTATTCATCCATTCATTCATTCAGCAACCATGAGCTCCTCCTCCTGACCTTTGTCAGGTTCTATGCAGGAGGCCCCTGGGTGGTGTGATTCCCTCTCCTGGCCCCCGAGCCCATCAGCCATTCTGTCACATTCCTCCCCATCCCCCATCTTCCCTGGCCCTACTTCCCCATTCCCAGGGGCAGCTCTAGGCTAAATGGTGAGGCGTCGAGCCCAACTGTGGGTCCCATTCCTGACAACTTGGCTCTCAGCAGGTCCCCTACCTGGGGGAAGGGAAAGGAAGGGAGAGGAAGGGACAAAGAAAAGGGCCCTCTGGATCTCTGTCCCTGAGGGGATTTGGGAACAACAGGATCCAGCCCCAAATTTTCTCCCTACAACTTCACTTAACACATTTAATGGGGCATCAGGAAGGGTGGTAAGTAGGCCGGCGCAGCCTCTGCCCTAACAGAGCTTCTACTTCAGAGAGGAGCAGACTTGCTTGGTGCTCATGAGGCTTCATGCTTGTCTGGAAAGAGCTGGAGACCCAGACCTCCAGAGAGGTCTGAAGAGCCCCTTGCCTCCTGGCTTGTCTTGCCCAATGAGCAGCTGGGCCCAGGAATCCAGCCCTGTGCTTTCTACCTGTCACTCTCGATGTCTTGATGTCCTCAGGCCACCAGGACCCCAGGCCCCACTCCCCTCCATGGCCACCGGCAGTCGGACCTAGGGCAGCTGGTCTACAGGGTCACAGAAGGCCTGAAAGAAGATACATTCCCACCTTCTGCTGCCCTGAGGATGGGAAAGCACAACAGTCAAACTTCCTGGTGACAGTAGTCCCCTGAGCAAAGAATTCCCCCATTCCTGCCATGACACAGACTCTCCGCTTCATGCCTGGCATGTTTGCTGAGTGACTGTTGGGTGATGTATATCTCCCAGCACAACAGAGATGACCATCTGGACCAGGATTCTTCCACCCTGCTGGACTCCTCATCATGACCTGACATTCCTGGAGGGAACCAGTTGTGTAATCCCAAGCAGATTCCTCTGTACTTTCTGAGCATACTTCGTGTCTATAAAACGGGGTAGTAACAACCCCTTTGTGGGATGGTCATGAGAAATAAATGAGGTCATGGATATAAAGACTTACAGCACACAGTAAGTGCTTAATCAATAGTTGGTCACTTCCTCTCCTTTTCTGCAAGGGAGAGCCTGGCCGCCACACCTGCCCCTTCACAGTAGGGGGGTATCTCAGGGTGACCTGGGATCCATGTGTCTCTGTCTGGAGTGGGCTCTATCACCAGGGACTTCAAAGTGTGGAAGGAACCCAAGGATCTCGCTGGGGCCACCTGGAGCTTCTGTGGGAAGGGGAGAGGGCTTTTCTTGGTGGCTGGGGTTCTG
This sequence comes from Phoca vitulina, assembly GCF_004348235.1. Taxonomy (NCBI): domain Eukaryota; kingdom Metazoa; phylum Chordata; class Mammalia; order Carnivora; family Phocidae; genus Phoca; species Phoca vitulina. Next base: position 22,534,227 of record NW_022589729.1, read on the forward strand.
AACACTTCATGCCCAAGTCTGAGTGGCCCCACTTCTATCTGCTTAGTGTATTAGGATTTCAAATATCATTATTTGAAAAGATATTTTTGGTGCCACAAAAGGTTGAGGTCCCTTCTTTATAACGTCCTCATTTTAGAGACTAGGGAACTAGGCCTTGCCCCAGTCATAGCACGAACAAGGTACAGGGTCTAGCACTGAAGCTAAAGCTTTCATGGCTACAAGCGGGCTAACTCCAGCCGGAGCAGGTGCTGCTGACACAGGAGACCTGCTGCCTCCCGAGGCCGGAGTGGGCTGGCCTCCCCCAGGCAGTGTTCAAACTCAAGCCTCGGCTGTCAGTTCCCCCAGAACAGGAGGGCACTCAGCTCCCCGGCTCCCCACCTTCCTGGATCCTGTGGGCCCAGGCAGGCACCACACAGGGAGTGAGGGGACCCTTGAGCTGTGGACAGAACTCAGAGGCAAGGAGCAAAGAGACCATGGTGAGTGGATTTAGCCTAGACCCTATAAGCTCAGTGGGGCTCTCCCAAGCCCACAACCAGGGCACCCAGAGACCCCCTTTACTAGAGAGAAGGTGTGAGGGGTCCCTTTGTACAGGGAAGATAAGCCAATGTGGGAAAACCTTCCCTCGTACAAACCTGTACCTGGTGCCAGGTGCAAGAGAGACACAAAGATGATCGTGACACAGGCAATGCCCACAGGTGACTCTTCACTGTGAGGAACTCTCAGGGGCGCTGGGGATGTGCTAATCTTGATTTGTATACATTTATCAAAACTCATCAAAATGTACCCTGGAGGTCTGTGCATTTGACTGTATGTAACACACCTCGATAGCTGAAACAAAGGTATTGAGAGAGACAGACTCAGAGGGAGGGAAATGATGAATGGGGGCCAGCAGACAGGTACATGTCCTCTTTACAAAGGTAGCCTGAGACAGGAGGGCATGGGGCGATGGGTGTGGCTCCCGGTTGGAGCAGGGGCCCTGGGAGGGGTGAGATGGAGTCTCTGGCCGGAAGGCAGGGCCGGACACACCCATCCCCGTGTGCACATTTCCCCCAGAACCTGCTCTCCTCAGGCCTTGCTCAGTTCCCAGACCGGGTCCATGTTAACTCCCTCCTGGTCCCTTTCCGGTCCTCGGCCCCACCCTCAAGGCTTGGTTGGGGGAATTGGTTGGAGCTCTCAAAGGGGGAGCCAGCTTCATTTCCCTCCAGTCCATGGCTGGTCTCCCTCCTCCAGAGGGCCAGGGTCCCAGGCCTACTGCCCAGGGAGAGGGGCTCTGGGAGCACTCCTGGATCTGCGGCTCCCCAGATGACAGGGTGTGAGCTGTCCGCGGCTTGGGGAGGCAGGCTGGGAGCCATGTCTCATCGCTTGGGAAGCCGGGTGCAAGCGCGGACAGCTCCCCTGACGCAGGCGGCAGGTTGGGGGGGGGGAGGTGCTGCTGCCAGGGGAACAGCGGGCCCCCACCCTGGCCGGCCTCCCCAGACCTGGGGGTGGGGGAAGTCCCCCAGTGAGCGGTCCATGCACCCAGCACCCTTTACCAGGGGGGCCAGAGCCTACACCTGGGCCTGGCCTCTAGTGGGGCAGGGGCAGCCTTGCCTGGGAGTAGGCGGGCTCCTGGGTGACAGCTCCCAGGGCAAGGCCGGGGGGGCGGGGTGGGGGGGAGAGAGGTGGGTCTACTAACTACAGGCCCCAGGAAACAACAAAGCCACAGCACTGTCCCCTGAAACAGGTGCGAGTTCCCCCACCTCCCTTGCCTGGGCCAGACCCATAGCCTGCCCTCTCCCCTGACTTCTTGTGGTGGCCCTGACCAGCCCCTGCCATCTGGGAACACAGCAAGCTCGGCTGCCCCAGCTCAGGGGGTGGAGGGGAGGCCAGCGGTGTCCCCTCAGAGGAGGCACAGAGTGGCCCCAGGCAGCCCCCAGCTCCAGGGGCTCCTTAGACAGCTCGGCAGCGCCCGTGATGCTACCAGGATGAGCCAACGTGGGCCAACTCCCTAATCATTAAAAAACCAAACACCTCTCAGGAAGGAGTTCGAAAACGGTGAGCTCAGCAGAACCGGGGGCCTTTCCTTTCCCCAGCGAAGCGAAGAGGGAGGGGCTCACCAGGGCCTCCAGGGGCCAAGTGAGCGCACCCCCCCCCGCCCCACCTGCTGCAGCCCTGTCTTCCTCCGATCCTGCCGAGGCCTGCTCTGCCCAGGGCGCACTGCTCCTAGGTCAAATACACGCGTAGATTCCAGCTTTTGGCCTCGGAGTGGGCCGTCCCGGGGGATGTTGCCAATGGAGATGGGATAGGACAGCAGAGTGGTGGTGGGCACGCAGGGCCAGCTGGAGGCTCCCCAAGCCCACTGTCCTGTGGATATGAGAACAGCTCCCAGGATCCCAGTCCGCCCTCTGAGCAGGGACACAGCTTGAGGCGCGGTGGCCTCCTGCCTTAGTAGGCACTTAGGCGTCTCCTCCATGGTCCAGCCGGGAGTCCAGAGTGTGCCCATGAGACCCCGAGCCTGGAAAACGGGCCCCCAGGGGTGGGAACTGTTCATGGGGTTGGTGAGAGGAGGTGAGGGGGACAGAGGGACAGGGCTGGGTTTCCTGGGGGTGGGGTCCACCCAGGGAGGAGAGCTCCAGAGAGCACTGTCAGGGGTGGGGTGCAGGCTGGAAGGGCTTCGAACTAGCTGTAGGGTCTGGGGCTTTGCCGGGAAGGGACAGGCTACCTTCCAAGGGGAGGTCGGAGCTGGTAGCATTGCCCAAGGCCGATGGGACGCTCACCCCGCTCTGGGAGGAGCCCTTCCCCGTAGCTCTGCGCAGCAGCGCCCCGCCAGGCTGCTCCCGCAGCATTAACTGCAGCCAAGAGCTGAGCAGGAGCACCTGTCTCTTTACCCTCGGGGACCCCACCCTCCCTGAGCCTGGGCCCAGCCCCTGCCCCACATCCCAGGCACCTCACCCAGGACACCGTGTGCTAGGAGTGTGACAGCGCTGTCAGCAGCCAAGGCTGCCCCCTGGAGGTGCCTCTGTCCTGGGCCAGTGGGCTGCTCCCCGGCTGAGGGGGGTAAGCGTGCAGGGAAAGGGTCTCACTCCATCGTCCGGGAAGGACCTGCTGCCACGCAGCCAAGTGTCAGCTCTGGGTCTGAGCCCCCGGTTAGGCCTGGGGTCAGTTTGCTCTGCCACCAGCCTCATCTCCTCTTCCTTGGCCGTGGCCATACCCTGTCCTTGTCGGGACACCCTGCAGTCCTGTCCAGGCCATCTGAGCCTGGGCCCTGAGGGAACTCCACTCTGGCCTTCTCCCCGGGCACCACGCTTTGACCCCCAGAGAGACCCCCAGCTTTGGACTTGGGAAGAAGAGAGGAGGGTCAGCTCTGTGGGCCTGGCCTCTGCTCTAACCCTGTCCTCTCCAGGGTCCAGCAGGGGGAGAGGGGGAAGCAGTCTGGAATCCTGCCCAGGATCCAGGAAGGAAGGTGCTAAAGAGAAGTACACGTGAGGAGAGGTGAGAAGGCCAAGCAGGCCCACATAGCAGAAGAGGGAGGGTGGCGTCAGGCTGGGTCCTACTTGTCCTGCCTACTGTCCCCCCACACAGGCCATGCAGGACACCCAGACCTCCAAGGGTCCTGCCTCCTGACCTCCACTCAGAAGCTCTTCTCAGTGACATCCAGGGCCCTAGCCCTGACCCCCAGGAGACCCCAGGCTGAGGGTCTGCTCAAGCTGAGGGGCTGGCCAGGCTGAGGACCATGGAGGGTGGCGAGGGGAGGGGGCTGGGGAAGGAGGCATCCCTCATCCAGGCTCAGTACAGGGGTCCTGGGTCCAGCATGAAGTTCTCCAAGAGAGACCTGGGAGAGAGCAGAGGGGGAGGGAGAACCTGCTAGTGCCCACCACCTCCTCCCGGCTCCAGAGTCCAGCTTCTCTTCCATCCTCCTCACCTGGTCCCCGGCCTCCAGGCTGTCACCAGCTTTCTCCAGGGGCCCTTTCTCCTTGCCCCAGCAGCTACCTTCTCCAGCCCTGCTGCAAAGCCTGTGGTGCCACCTGGTGGTTAAGCCTGGGATGGCAGGCCATGTGACACCCAGGACTCAGAGGAAGGGGCTGAGGCCTCTGTTGTCCCCTCCGAGCGACCTGTGCCCTCCTGGAGTTCCAGGTCCTTCCGCTGCTGGACCCCACTGCCCTGGCAGCCGTCTGCCCGCTCCAGCCGCTCGGTGGTGTTGGAGAGCTGGGCCTCCGGGACCTCCAGCTGGGGTGTGAGAGATTTAGAAATACCAGCACCGGGATATGGAGTAATGGTGGATCCTCACAACAGCACACTGGGGGAGGTTCTAGGATGATCTCCATGGTACGTATGAGGAACTGGGCTCAGGGACAAACTCAAGCCTCGGAGGGGAGAGTGCAAAGAACACTAACCCGGGAGTTTTGATTTTAATCCCAGCTCTGCCACTAACTTGCTGTGGTACTCTGGGCAAGGCACTTTCCCTCTCTGGGCCTTATGCATCCCCCGAGGGAGTCAGATCGGAGCATCCTCCATTAGACTGGGGGATCCAGGCTGCTCACCCAGGCCTGGGCTGGGACAGCTGCAGCACTCCCTGGCTCCCCCAGGACACTGGGTACCCAAAACGCCGTCACATGTGGTCCTGGGGTTCTGACATGCGGTGTTTGAAACGGGCCTCAGAGGCCATAGAGAGTGTTCAGCGATACCTTCTTCCTTGCCCCCGCCCTCCCCGCTCTGGGAAGCACTTCTGGCAAGTCTCGTAGAACCCTCAGCTTCCCTCATCATGCGCCCCTCAGAGCCCCTCTCTCACGCCCACAGAACATGGTGTCCAGCCACCGTGGGCGTTTCTCTGGTGACTGCAAGGCCCTTTTCCTGGCCTCTGAGAATGCTCAGGCCCTTGTACCCCCAGATTGCTCCCCCTCACCTCATTGCCTAGAACGTTCCGCCCTCCAGCGCTCACCCAGACGAGCAAGGGTCCGTGGGCCATGTGGCCCCACAGCGGCCAGCGCCTCACGTGGAATATGGAGCCTCACGGAGCGGGAGCCTGATTGGAACTGGATTCTCAGGCCCGCGACGGACTTGAAAACCTTAAGAACGTCCGTGCATGGCCTGACATGACTATTGCCACCTACTCATGTTTACTCAGTAACACAGCACCTGGCCGCCTATTTGCTTCCGCCCATTTCCCGGTCCCCAGCCCCTCCTATCCATGTCTGGACAGCAGCTATGCACCCCCTACTCACATGGGGGTTGAGGAGAGGCTGCTGTGGGGGCTGCTCAAACCCCGACTCCAGCCCGACGTGCTGGCTCCCAGGGCTCCATGGCCCAAGTACCCTGGGGAAGAGGCCTGTGACAGTCACACCCACTGCCATATAAGGCACGTTCTCCTCCCCTGGGCAGGACAGCACACACCTGGGGAGATGTACTCAGAAGTGTGGGAGGGAGGGGGGCACAGCCCCACCGTGGCCAGAGAGTATCAGCAACACAGACTGAACAGGCAGGAACCTGGGGGGCACAGACAGGGGAGGGGACTTGCCCAAAGTCTCTCAGAGCTCAGTCAGAGGCCAGGTGTCCTGGCCCAGGGCTCCTCCACTCCCTGTGGCCTCGGGTGCCGTGAGGGGGGTCTCCAGGGCAATGCGAGAGTCCCTGACCCGCTTCCCAGCATGGTTGGGGTGGGGAGGGCTCCTGGCGGAGGAGACAGGAGCAGAGCCCCCTCCCCAGCTTTCCTTTCTCCCAGGCCAACCCCCTGCTCCCTGGGCCATTTAGATCCCAAGCAGCCTGGCAATGAAGCCTCTTATGATTGCCCTTATGAATATTCATTGTCATGTATTCTAACATCAGCTGGGCACCTGCTACATGCTAAGCACTCCCGCACACATTTCCTCACTTAATTCTAACGACCCCGAAACGCAGGCATTATTACCCTCATCTGACTGTTGGGAAAAAGGAGGTTTGCGGAGATTAAGCGGCGGGAAGTCAGGCTCGGGCTGCTGGTGTTTGCTTCTCTGCAGCTTCTCAGGACTTCTCTCTGCTCCCTCTCCAAGTATCTCTTGTAAGAGGCCGACATTCACCCTTAGGGTGGGGCTTGAGGACAATGGTGCGGGGAGGACTGTCCTCTGGACATAGAGCAAGTGGCCAAGCTGGACCAGGAACCAGGTCGCTTCCTGGTGAAAACATTTAGCTGGCTACCCAAAAAAATTGACCAAAGGATAAATGCCCGATCCCTTAGGGTATATGCTCAAGGCCTCTTCTCCTGCCGCCACCCCAGATTCATCCCCAGTGCCCTAAGGATGCTGAGTCATTCTGTTCCCTGCCTTTGTCCATGTTCCTCCTCCGCTGACCTCCCATCCATCAAGCTCCAGCAGAAATGTCACCTCCTCCATGAAGCCCCCCAGCACAAGTTGCTCTCCTGGCCATGCCCCTACTATGGTGGCCCATTCTTGCCAACATCCTTAATGTTGTGACCCCCAAGCTCTTCGCAGCCTCTCAGCCAATCCCCTCGGTAGGTCTGGGGCAGCTGTCCTCATGCCTTCATGCTCACCACCCGCAGGGCTGGCAGCGAAAGAAGCTTTAGGCCCATATCCCAGCTGGGCTCATCTGGGGCCCCGGGCCTGCTCCCTCTCGGGTCCACTCCAGACAGTGCCTGCTGGGCCCCTCACCCACAGGGGCTCCACGAGGAAAGGCCAGAACCCCCTGCGCCCCAGCCCATCCACAGCCGGGCCCCTTTGTCCCTCCTGCCCCCCAGGCCCCAGAGAGACGCCTGCTCTGGAAGGGCCGATTCTCTCCGCTCCAGCCACACCCAACAGAGCCTTCTCAGGCTTGACCCTACTTGACCTTCCAGAGCATCCAGTGTCCCAGATCCTCCCTCCTTAACACTCTACTAGTTTCCTTCCTACCTCCTTGGCTACTTCTGAGTCCTCGGTGTCCACCTTGGGGTCCACTCTGACAGCCCACCCCAGAGTGACCACACCCCTCCCACATTCTCCTACCCAAAGGGACATCTCCCACCCCGATCCCCTACCCGACTCCCTGCCAGCCTCCCCACCTGGAGGTACCAGACACGCACGTGTGGCCTCCCCTCTCAGGAAGTGGCACCGCTGCCCCTCTCAGCCGACAGCTGAGCCCCAGTCTCGAAGATTCAGTTGTGAACCCCAACCTTTACTTCTTTTTCTCCCAAATGTGCCCACTGTTCACTGGCACCTCTCTCTGGAAACTCCTTATGACTCTAATCGCTGCTTTGTCTTTGGGATTCTGTTCAGGTACCCCTGTCTCCAGGAAGCCTGCCTTGACCCCCCTCAGCTGGGTTAGGGGCCCTCCCGTGGCACCTGTGCCTACCTGTAAGCTCGCACTGACTCAGCGGGAAGGCACCTGCCGTCACTGGCTGGTGCGCTCCTAGAGCCGGGCCTCTACTGCGGAGAACAGACCGTTTTGTTCTCTCAGCACCCGGCTGGGGCCTGGCACATCAGAAGCCCTCGGTGACAGCCGGCTGAGGGAACTGAGACATTAATGAGGATAATGCTTGGGAAACCCTGAGGCTTCGGAGCTAGGAAAGAATCTGCAAGGGAAGAGGTGAGCCAGCCCATGAGGTCTTCTCTGCCCCAACAGTCCTGCCACCGGCCGGGCTGATGAAAGCTACCCACTGGGGGGCCAGTTATAACACCACTGGGTGTTAATACTGCTCAAAGTGTGTTCTTCCTCATGGCCTTGTGAAGCACGCAGGACTGCAGGATCAGCCGACTGCGGGAAAGCCCAAGACCCAGGGTGGTTAAGGGGGGCGCCCCAGGTCCTCAGGAGGCCGTGTAGCCTTCCTATACTCAGTGCAGTTTGACCCACCCCGCTCCCACCAGCCGGTGCACCCTGGGGCCACCCCTGGGCTCTATCACCCCATCCTTCACCTTCCCCAGTCCCCACCGGCTCCTGTCCAGCTGTGGCTGCAGAGCCTGAAAGAGCCAGTCCCCCTGGGCCATGACCCTCTCGGCCTCTCAGTTTCGCTGGGCTCCGCCCCCAGTCTCTGCTCCAGCTTCCAGGCAGCCTCTTGGGCCTCCCGCACTCCTTTCCGCAGAGACTGGGGCATCCGCGGGGTCTTGCAGAGGCTGGTGGCCGGGGACTGGGCAAGGCACTCCAGGCAGGAGCCTGGTGCCTGGACCCAGCCCAGCCCTGGGCGGAGCAGCCTCGCGGGGGGCCCTGCTCCAAGTGGGACATCCTCTCCGGTAGCCTAACCAGCTGACCTGCTGCTCTTCCCCAGCCCAGAGTGCCTGCGCCAGTCTCTCTGGAGGGACGTCGACCAGTAGCTGCTGAGCCACCCCTGAGGCTTCTGGGAACTTCAGCTGCAGCTTGACCTGGGCCATCTGAACCTCGGTAAGCTCTTGGCTGCAGAAGCCTCAGGCCGTGGCTCTAGAACCCAGCATAGCATGTATTCATTCCTTTTCTAAGCTTTACTACATTTCCTTTTCTTTTTCCATCTAGTCTACTGTTGATGGACATTGGATTATTTCTAGTCTGTGACTATGGTAAGAGCCACGATGCTGCTGTGAATGTTCTTTTCCACGGGGCACATACACAAATATATGGGAAAATGTGTCTAGACTATATACCTAGGAGTGGGGGTGCTGGGTCAAAAGGTAGAATTCCTATAATGGTGAATTTTATGTGTCAACTTGGCTGGGATAAGGGATGCCCAGATATCTGGCAAAACACGGTTTCTGGGTGTGTCTGTGAGGGTGTTTCCAGAAGAGATGAGCATTTGACTCTGTACGCTGAGGAAAGAAGGTGGTCCTCACCAGTGCAGGTGGGCACCACCTAATCCGTTGAGGGCCTGAATAAAGACAGAAAGCCAGAGGAAGGGCAAATTTGCGCTCTGCTTAAAACTTGGCATCCGTCTTCTGCTTGTGGATACTGATGCTCCTGAGACTCAGACCAGGGCTTACAGCATTGGCTCCCCCAGTTGTTGGTTCTTGGGTGCTCAGGTTTGGACTGAACTACAGTAACACCTTCCTGGGCCTCCGGCTTGCAGACAGCAGACTGTGGGAGGTATCAGCCTCCACAGTCCCTCATGATAAATCTCTACGTACCTCTATATAACCTATTAGTTCTGTTTCTATGGAGAGCCCTCACCAATACAATTGTCATGGTCAACTTGATGAGGTCATGGCGGACCTTCTCGAATTTACGCCCCTACCAGCAGCGGGTGAGAATTCCCATGCCTCAAGGTCTTTACCCAAACTTGAACAGAGCTGATTTTTGCCAGTTCGATAGAGCTGAAATGTTACACAATTGTGTGTTTAATGTTAATTGTGTGTTTAATTGTGTGCTTAAGTGTTACAAATTAGGGCTTAGAGTTTAGGGTTACAAGTGAAGTTGAACATTTTCCCATATATTTATGAACCAATATTCATACTACCTCTTTTATGAAAGGTCTGGTTGTGTCTTTTGCTCATTTTTCTCTTGAGATGTTTATCTTTTTCTCATTGATTTCAAGGGGTCTTTATAGACACTAATTATGAACAATAATTCTTTGACAGATATATGTGCAGCAAATCTTTCTCCCACTCTCTGGATTATTCTTTCATACACTTTGATGTCTTTGGATGAAAACACAGGCCTAATTTTAATATAGTCAAATTTATACTCTTTTCCTTTATGGCTTTGCCTTTGGCATCTTGTTTAAGGAATCCTTTCCTACCTCAAAGTGAAATAGACATTTTCCTACAGTATCCTCTAAGATTTATAGTTTCACCACTTACATATAAATTTTTAATACACCTGGAATTCATTTTTATGTGTAGTAGAAGGTAGCAATTTGACTTCACTTGAATAACCAATTGTCCTAGAACAACGTAGTAAAGAGTTGACTCTTTCCTATTGATTTATAATGCCCACTGTGTCATAAATCAAGTTTCCAAATAGGCATGTGTCTACTTGTTCTACTATTTCTGTATGTCTATTGATACACCCAAATCTCACTGTTTTAATATCTCTAGGGATAATAAATCTTGATAACTGATAGAACAAGTTTCCTCCTTTCTTTTTTATTCTTCTTCAGGAATGTTTTGACTTTTTTTTGGACTCTGTTCATCCACATAAATTTTAGAATTCCTTTATTAATTTGTATGAAAAACCCTGTTGGGATTTTTTTATTGAAAATGCATTGAATCTGTAGATGACTCTGGGGAGAACTGACATCTTGGTAATATTATCTTCCTATCCGGGAACACAGAACGTCCATCTACCCATGCCTTTTAAAACTTTTCAATAAAGTTTTATAGTTTCTCCATCTATGTTTTGTACATCTTCTGTTAGATCTATTCCTAGGTATTTTTTAAAAGATTTTATTTATTTATTTTAGAGAGAGAGTAAGAGAGAGAGTACAAGAGGGGGGAGGGTCAGAGGGAGAAGCAGACTCCCTGCTGAGCAGGGAGCCCGATGCGGGACTTGATCCCAATGTGGGACTTGATCCCAATGCAGGGGACCATGACCTGAGCCGAAGGCTGTTGCTTAACCAACTGAGCCACCCAGGTGCCCATATTCCTAGGTTTTATGAAATACCTAGGAATAGATCTAAATGATCTGTTGCTATTCTAAATGATATATTTTTAAAGTTACACTTCTAATTGTGTGTGGCTGTTTATGAAAATACAAATTATTTTGTACATTATTTATTTTACCCAGAATAAATTCTCTTCTTGATTTGTATAATTTGTAGATTATTTTGCATTTTGTGTATAGGCCATCCTATTGTCTATAAGTAATGCTGGCTTTGTTTCTTTCTTTCCAATTCTGATTTATTTGTTTTTCGGGCGCTGGCTAGGAGCCCCAGCGCAATGTTAACCATGAACGGTAATAGTAAGCATTGTATCTTTCCTCAGATTTTAAAGAGAATCCTTTCAACATTTCAACAGTAGGGCGCCTGGGTGGCTCAGTCGGTTAAGCGTCTGCCTTCGGCTCAGGTCATGATCCTGGAGTCCCTGGATCGAGTCCCGCATCGGGCTCCCTGCTCGGCGGGGAGCCTGCTTCTCCCTCTGACCCTCCCCCATCTCATGTGCTTGCTCTCTCTCATTCTCTCTCTCTCAAATAAATAAATAAAAAATCTTTAAAAAAAACAAAAACATTTCAACAGTAATTATGGTATTTGCTGCAGGGTTTTGTAGGTGCCCTTTATGGATATTATGGATATTTACTTCTTTTCCTAGTTTGCTAAGGGTTTTTTTAAAATCACCCATATAATAAGAGCGAACATACATAACCACATGCAAGGATTGTTCTAAGTGCTTTACATATATAAATTATCTTAATCCTCACAGCAAACCCATGAGGAAAGTACTATTATTATTTTCATCTTTATAGATAAGAAGGAAACGGAAGCTTGGAGAGATGAAATTACTTGCTGGAGGTTACAAAGCTCCTTTTTTTTTTTTAATTTTTTTATTGTTATGTTAATCCCCATACATTACATCATTAGTTTTAGATATAGTGTTCCATGATTCATTGTTTGTGCATAACACCCAGTGCTCCATGCAGAACGTGCCCTCCTCAATACCCATCACCAGGCTAACCCATCCTCCAACCCCCCTCCCCTCTAGAACCCTCAGTTTGTTTCTCAGAGTCCATTGTCTCTCATGATTCTTCTCCCCCTCCGATTTCCCCCCCCACCATTCTTCCCCTCCTGCTACATTCTTCTTCTTCTTTTTTTCTTTCTTAACATATATTGCATTATCTGTTTCAGAGGTACAGATCTGAGATTCAACAGTCTTGCACAATTCACAGCGCTCACCAGAGCACATACCCTCCCCAGTGTCCATCACCCAGAGGTTACAAAGCTCCTAATGGTACAGTCAGTATTCAGAACCAGGCAGCCTGGCTCCAGAGTCCGTGTCTGTAACATGCTCAACTGTCATTAGATGTTGAATTGTATCGATGCTTTCTTGTACATCTGTTGAAATGATTGTACGGCTTGGCTTTTATTTTATCCATGTGGCGAATTACATGGATGGTTTTTTAATATGAATCCAGTGTTGCAAGTCTGATATAAACCTCTCTTGGTCATCATCTATCAACATTTTTCCTCCTTGCTGGACTCAGTGTGCTATTTGTTAAGGATTTTGCATCGATGCTAATGAGTTAGATTGGCCTATAGTTTTCCTCCTTTGTGCCATCCTTTCGGTTCTGGCATCAGGATTAGGTTAATCTCACTGACCAAGTTGGAATGGACTCCTTTTTCTATTCTCTGGAGAAGTTTTCAAAGATTGTAAATGTTCTTCAAACATTTGGAAGAACTTTTCACCCATCAGATTGCTGGGCTATGTTTTCTCTGTGGGAAAAATGCTCAGCTACCGACTGAATTTCTTCAATGATACAGGACTATTCAGGTTTTCTATCCCTTCCTGGGTCTGTTTTGGTAAATGATCTTTTTCTACGAATTCACACATTCCATTACAATTTTCAAGTGTATTAACATGTAGTTTTAAATAGTATCCTTTGTTTCTGCTCAGTCCATAATGCATCCTTTTTCATTCTTAGGGTTTATTTTTGCCATTTCTTTTTCCCAGTGATTAATCATGACAAAGGTTTGTCAATATGATTAACCATTGCAAAAAGATAATCTTTGAATATGATTATCCTCTCTATGATGTATTTTATTTCATTAATTTTTACCCTTCGTTGTTTTCTTCTAAGTTTTTAAACGTTATTCTGTTTTTGTTTTCATTTTTTTTTAACAGTGAAGGTTATTTTTTTTTTTAATGTTTTATTTATTTATTCATGAGAGTCAGAGAGAGAGAGAGAGAGAGGCAGAGGGAGAAGCAGGCTCCCCACCAAGCAGGGAGCCCAATGCGGGACTCGATCCCAGGACCCTAGGATCATGACCTGAGCCGAAGGCAGACGCTTAACCATCTGAGCCACCCAGGCGCCCCTGTTTTCATTTTTAAAAGGTTATTTGCTGTATTAGTCAGGATGGGCTAACTGCCATAACAACCTCCAAACCTCAGTAGCCTGATAAGATACAGTTCAGTGGACTGGCAGGCATGACCTTGCTCTACCTGAAGTCATTCAGGAGCTTGCGTTCCTTTCATCCTACAAAGGATTCCTTGCATCTAGAAAGTGGATGCTTGCAAAGGAAATTTAAGGGTTAGACCCAGAAGCTATTCACATTACGTCTGCCCATACGCCATAGGCCAGAACTCAGTGTCATGATCATATCAACCGCAGGAGGCTGGATAAATTGTCTCTGATACGAATCGTCTCTCACTGATTTTGAGCCTTTTTTTTTTCTTTTTTAGAGTAAGCATATAAGCCAGAAATTTCCTTCTACATTTGATTTTCACTGAAGTCTACAAGTTTTTATAAGTACTTTTATTATTATTTATTATCATTAATTCTAAATATGTTTCTGTTTTCCACTATGCTTTTTGTGGTTGTTGTTTGAATCATTAATTATTTATAAGAGTATTTTTTAATTCCCAATTGTATGAGATTTTTTTCTACATATCTTTTATTATTGAGTTCCAACTTAACTGCACTGTGGTCAGTGTGGTCTACATGATGCCGATCATTTAAAGTTTGTTCAAGCTAGCTTCATGGCCTAGTACGTAGCAATTTTCATAAATGTTTCATGTGTGCTTTAAAAGAATGCTATTCTCCATTTGTTGGGCACAATGGTCTATGTGTATCCATATATCAAACTCATGAATAGTGCTGTTCACATCTTCTATATCCTTGTTACTTGTTTGCCTGCTTGATACATTATTAACTGCTGAAAGAAGAGTGGTACACTATCACAATGATTAGTTATTTTTTCTTGTAATTCTATCAATTCCTGCTTTCGATGTTTTGCAGCTGTATTTAAAATATATTTGGGGGCTCTCTGTTGAGGTGCATACCAGGTCAGAATTGTTATATTTTCCTAGTGATGTAAACATTTTAACCTTTTGTAATTACTCCATTTATCTTTAGTAATGCTGTTCTCAAAGATTTTAACTGTTGCCAATAAAGTTATTGATAATCAAGGGTTAGTTTTTATTTGTTTGTTTTAGTTTTAGTTTTTGGTTTTGACTAGTATTTACTCAGAATATCTTTTTTCTGTTCTTCAACTTTCCAGCTTTTGGAGTCCTGTATTTAATTGTGTCTTTAGTAAAGAGGACATAGCTGGTTTTTAAAAATCCAGTCTGATGATCTTTGTCTTTTAACTGGAGAACTTGACTTATAGTATTTGTGATTACTGATCATTTCTATTTATTCATATTTGTCCCAGTATTGCTGTTTCTCCTCTGTCTTCCTCCACCTCTCCCCACCTTCTCTCACTCCTCTTCTTCTTCCTCTCCTCCTCCTCCTCTCGTACCTGCCCTCTTTTGGATTGATTGAAGTTATTTTTCTCTTTCTGTATTTTGTTTGAAAGTTTTATATTCTGAGTCTAATCTTAGGCATTACTCTAATTATTCCCAATATGTGCACTTAAAATGTAAAGATAATAAATATCTTTCAATATTTTATCTCTGATCACGCCTTCCCGAAATTATGCCTAATTTTTTCCCAGGATTGTAGTCTCTTATTAAATATTATGATTATTATTACTTGCAGCCAGCGCTTTTTATTTACCCAAATATTTAAAAATAGCTTTGCTGATCATTATTTCTTGCATCTTAGAACTTATTTCTAGAATCATTATTCTTCTATCTGAAGTGCAGTATGGAAATTATTCTGAGTTTTTGGTAGTAAATTCTCTGTTTCTGTTTTTCTGAAAAAGTCTCTTTTGAGCTTCTAATAATAAATGCAGAAAAGTAAAATTGCTGTATCACTGAGAGATTTATACATGTTAAAGCAATTTTGATACATATTCATTCATTTTTTTTTTGCAGAGTTATTATATCAACTTATAGACCAACTGTATGGAAATTTATATTATTTGACACACTGGATAATTCTTTTTCTTTTTACTTTTTTTAAGATTTATTAATTTAGGACACCTGGGTGGCTTGGTGGACTAAGCGTCTGCCTTCAGTTCGGGTCGTGATCCCAGGGTCCTGGGATCGAGTCCTGCATCGGGCTCCTTGCTCAGCGGGGAGTCTGCTTCTGCCTCTCCCTGCTGCTCCCCCTGCTTGTGCTCTCTCTCTCTCTGTCAAATAAATAAATAAAATCTTTTAAAAAATAAAGATTTATTAATTTATTTTAGAGAGAGAGAGAGTGTGTACGTGAGAGAGAGCGTATGTGAGCAGGGTGAGGGGCAGAAGGAGAGGGAGAGAGAGAGTTTCAAGCAGACTCCCCACTGAGCACGCAACCCAATGCAGAGTCTGATCTCAGGACACTGAGATCATGACCTGAGCTGAAACCAGGAGTGAGAAGCTCAACTGACTGAGCCCCCCAGGGGCCCCTAGATGATTCTTTTTAATGCTTGCTAAATCGAGTGGTAATAAGTGGCACATACTTGTAAAATCTGCTTCATATTTTTATTTATTTATTTATTAGATTTTTTAAAAAAAATTTATTTGTCAGAAAGAGAGAGATAGAGCACAAGCAGGGGGGAGTGGCAGGCAGAGGGAGAAGCAGGCTTCCCGCTGAGCAAGGAGCCCGATGTGGGCCTGGATCCTGGGATCCTGGGATCATGACCTGAGCCGAAGGCAGACTCTTAATGGACTGAGCCCCCCAGGTGCCCCTGCTTCATACTTTTTTGATAAACTACATGTTTCCTTTTTGTGCAATTGCATATTACAGTGTCTTTTTCTTATTGACTTATAATTCTATTTATTGTTAAATTTATTGTAAAATGCTGTAAATATTTTTTTTTTTTAAGATTTATTTATGTATTTGAGAGAGAGAGAGCATGAGCGGGAGGGGCAGAAGGAGAGAGAGAAAGACTCTCAAGCCGACTCCAAGGGAAGCAGGGATCCCAAAGAGGGGCTCTATCTCACAACCCTGAAATCATGACCTGAACTGAAACCAAGAGCCAGACACTTAACCAACTGTGCCACCCAGGTGTCTCTGTGCTGTAAAAATTTAAAACTAATTTGCCATTTGCCTTTTAACTTTGTTTATGGTCTTTTTAAAACTCAAAAGTTATTTTGTTATATAATCAACTCTATACAAAGTTTTTATATTTGATATACAAAGTTTTTATATTTGATGTAAAAGGCTTAGCAAGTCTTTTTTCCAGCACCGAGGTGAAATGGATAACAACTCATTATTTTTCTAATTATTTTTACATGCATGCTCTATTACTGTCTCTTTAGTTCATCTAAAATGTATTTTGGTGTATAGTATGAGGTAAGCCTTGACTTCTTTTTTTCCAAACAGTTTATTAATTATCCAAGTGCCATTTCCCTACTTATTGAAAAAGCCATTAGCTGTTGTAAATAACACTAAAAATTTCTTTTTTTTTTTTTATTTGTTCAGATAAAGTTTTTCTCCCAACCCCCATGGAATTAGGTAAGTGACCTCAGTCCGGTGTGACTGGAAGTTGCATTTATTTCCATTTCTGTACATTTGCCTCATAGTCCCCCTTCTTTCATTTTTATTCATTGAGTCAAGAGAGGAAAAGATATGTGTGTGGTTGAGTCTCTGCATGTGGGCCTTTTGAGAAATTGGAGGTGACATTACCATCTTGAGGAATAATCAATAAATATTTGAGCTTGCTCAATGCCAGGGACTAAGTGAGAAAAGGAAGATCCAAGAATGAATAAGGGCCAGTCCCTACTTCCATGGAATCGATATTCTAGTTGGAGAGGAAACAGACTCACACGTGTGCAGGACCACAGATAAGAATGGTAGCAGACTTCTCAACAAAGCTGTAAGTCAAAAGATAATGGAGTGACATCTTTGGAGTATTGGAATAAAAATGAAGAACTGTCAACCTAGGATTCTATGTCCCCCCAAATTTTTTTTCAAAAATTAAGGATTGGGATAATGCGACGTTGGCTTAAGCTGAATCTCCTGGTACACATGTGGAAAACAGGGTCATTTCTGTGGCACCCCAGCTCCAGAGTAAAATCTATGCTCTTATTTTTTATTAAGGCTTATTTTTGTAACACATACACACACACACACATATATCCCAACCCCCCCCCGAAAACTTCTCAGTGGAATCCTCAAGATTTCTGAAGTGGAAGAGTTATACTTTAGAATATTTTTCCTTTCTGCAATGTAATAGTAGCTGTTATATACATCTCTATTTTGAGTCTTATTATGTTCAAAAGTAGACTTATTGTTTTAATTTTTATTAGTAATAACATGACATGTATGAATATTGTATTTGGAATTAAGCACTTGAATTCACTCATTACTTCAGTAAATATTTATTGAGCACTAGTATGTGCCTGAGTTCTATCTACGTGCTGGGGATAAGTAATAAACTAAGTCCCTACCTTTATGGAGAGTAATAATGAGTTAATATTTATTTCATTTTTATCGGCTCATTTCCCCAAATATAACACCCTGACTTCACCAAGTTTTCTGAGATTCTGATCTAAAGAACTGCTATCTTTTATAGCACAAATCATCTGAAGGAAAGAGTGGTCAATGATGTATTTTCTCTTTTATAGTTAAAACAACCGTAAAAAGAGGAGAAGAGTTCTGAGGGTAGAGACTAAAGGTGTTCCAGTCTTCTTTCTGGATTGCAGACGGAGTCTCTCCTTCTAAATGATGCCCTTACACTTCATGAAACTTTCTCCTCAGACCTACCCCAGAACAGGACACTTTTAGGACTGTAGACTCATTTACCTTCTAAAGCTTTTGATGGCACTTGGCAGCCCCCTAGTGGCCAAATCCTCTACCTGACAAAAGTCTTTTGCTACGCTGAGTTGTTCACGTGTGAAGTGTACTCTAGTGTGTAACTTACTTTGAAATGTATAAAAAAAACAATAGGACGGATTAATGGATGAATAGAGAGATGCATAGGCGATTAGATATGTGATGAAGCAGATACAGCAATGCTAACTGTAGAATCCAGGTGATGGGCGTATGGGTCACTGTATCATTCTTTCAGCTTTTCTGTGAACATTTATATAATAAAACATTGAATAAATATCTCTCTGGTAGGCTCTGGAAAAAATGAAGGGGAAATAAAGACTTTTTCAAATGAATAGTAGCTGAGAAAATGCATTGTCAAAACATTGTACAAGAAATGTTCCAAGAAGTTCTTTAGGCAGAAGCAAAACGATACCAAGTGGAAACCTGGATCTACACAAATGAATGAAGAACACAGCAAATGGTAAATATAAATGTATTTTTTCCTCATTAAAAATATATTTAAAAGACAATTGAGTTTTTAAAGCAGAAATAATCACATATTTGGGGTTTATAACTTATGTAGAAGTAAAAGGCAGGACAAAATAGCACAGAGGATGGGAGGAAGAAATGCAAGCCCCTGGTGAGGTTCTTACTTTATGCTAGAGGCATATTATTTGAATGTAAACTGTGATAAATTAAAGATATATATTATACACCTTGGACAAATCCACAGTTTTGTTGGCTAGGTCAACACTCCTTTCTCAGGAATTGAGAGAACAAATGGAAAGAAAATCAGTAAGGATATAGAAGATTCAAACAACACCATCAACCAACTTTACTTAATCGACATTTGTCTAACATTCCCCGCAACAAAAGCAGAATGCGCATCCTTTCAAGTGCACAGAGAATATTTAACAAGATAGACCATATTTGGGACCATGAAACAAGTTTCATTAGATTTTAAAAAGGTAAAATCATAAAAGTGTGTTATCTAACTGCAGTTAGAATTAAAGTCAAAGTCAAGAAGGGACAGCTGGGAAATCTCACCTATTTCAAAATTAAATGACACTCTTCTAAGTAATCCATGGGTAAATGAAGAAGTCATAAGGTAAATTAGAAAATAACTTGAACCGAATGAAAATGAATACATGTGTCAAAACGTGTGGATATAGCTAAAACAGCATTTAAAGGAAAATTCATGGTATTCAATGCTTATGTGTTATAAACCAATAAAGGTCAAAAATCTGTGATCTAAGATTTGACCTTAACAAAAAGTGAGGAAAAAAAGAGCAAGTTAAACCCAAAGTGAGCTGAAGAAAGGAAATAACAAAGATAGGAGCAAAAATCAATGAAATTGAAATCAGAAAACTAACAGAGAAAATCAATCAAACCAAAAGTTGGTTCTTTGTAAAGATCAATAAAATGGATAAACCTGTAGCCAAACTGATTAAGAACAGAAGAGAAAACACACAAATCACCAATATTAAGAATGAAAGAGAAGATATCACTAGAGATCGTACAGACAGTAAAAGGATAATAAGGGAATATTACAAACAACTTTATGCTGATAAATTCAACAATCTAGATGAAATGAATAAATTCTTTGAAAGTCATAAACGATCAAAGCTCATTCAAGAAGAAATTGATAGCCTGAATAGCCCTATATGCCTATTAAAGAATTAAATTTGTAGTTACATCCTTCCCATAGAAAACTCCAGGCCCAGTGGCTTTATTGGTAAATTCTGTCAAACATCTGAAGAAGATACTATACAATTCTATACAAACTCTTCCAGAAAGTAGAACAGAAGTAGGGAAGACAGAATCCAAAAACAGACCCACACATATACAGTGGATTGATTTTCAATGAAGGCTCCAAGGTAATTCAGTGGGGAAAGGAAAATCTCTTTCTAAATATGGTCCTAGGCCAGTTGGATAATCAAGAATGAAAAAAAGAAAGCCTCGACTATTACCCACATCACATGCAAAACTTCACTCAAAAGGGATAGATCTAAAAGTAAGAATTAAAACCATAATACTTCGAGAAGAAAACAGGAGAAAATCCTTGTGACCTTGGGTTAGGAACTAGTATTCTTAATTTACAAATGAGGACTCAGTCATTAAACAGGATAAGGAACTTGCTGAGGTCACATTAGCTAGTTAGGAAGCAGAACTAGTCCTCAAACCCTTAAATTCATACTCAGATTTGATGTACTTGACTGGCAAGGGCTTTGGGCTTTGTGTGGAAGTGAATGAAAATGCGCACGACTGCTCCCTTCTTCTTCACATTCTGCTCTGGTCATAGAAGTATGCAAGCCCCCTCCCAGGGACACACGGCTTCACTTGCCCCGGATGTGAGCACTACCATCCACCACCAAACAGGCACTGCTTTCCACTGTCCTGGGCCGAGCTGTTCAAACCAAGCCTGCGCTCATAATGTTCTCCTCCCCTCTGCAGGCCCACTTCCTGCTTATCCCTCAAGGATGTTACTGCCTCCTTTAAGAAGCCCTCCTTGACGCACTCAGACTGCAGGTCTCCCCTCCTCTGAGGTCCTCAGGACTTCCTTGGGGCTTTTGTTAGTCTTATCTCCCTTCCAGAAGGCGGGCACCTTGAGGGCAGGTCCCATGTCCTACTTGTCTTTGTATCTTCCTGCACAGCACCTGCTCAGGGCCCGTCAGATGAATGAATGTATCTTGAGAAGCCATCACGAGTTAGGGTCTTTTGTCCTTGCATCTCCTTGGAAGGTCAGGCCCCCACTCCACCCTCAGAAACGTAGAGAGGGCTCTCCGCTCATCCTTGCTCTGGGAGTCCCTGTTCAGGGCCAGGCAGGCCACAGGCACTGGGTCATCCCCTCTGTGCAAACCCCCACTTCCCCCGATTGCTGACACTGCAGTCTGAGCTGAAGCCCTGCCCTCCCCCCACTGCAGGACCCCGTAGCACAAAAAGTACTTAGAATAGTTCACATGGGCCGAGGTAGTCAGCCACCGCCTCGCCGTTTCTAAGAACTTCTTTCTTTGCTCCTGGCCCCAGTATGGCCTGCTGCCGCAGCAAAGCAAAGATGGAAAGAGAAAACCCAAGGGAAACAGCTCTTGTAGGTTTCCCTGGGGGCGGCGGGCAGGAGTGTACAAAGTCATCTAGTCCATCCCCCTGCCTCTGGGGGCACTCTTGGTCTATTTTGGGTGGACAGTTATCTCTGGCATCCAGAAAGCATTCCCTTGGTTACGTGTTTCCCATGCCTCAGAAAGGTGTTTTTGACATCCACCCTCCATCCCTCCTGGTGGCTTGGGTTCCCCCCTTCCTGCGTCTGACCTGCGGTCGGGCATGAGAGGAGACAGGAAGGCAAAAGCCTGCATCCCAGCAGAGGGAGTGAAGAGCACACAGTGTCAGGCCACTGGCTAGGCTTTGGAGCAGACACACTGGGACAGAGTGGGGCTCAGCCTTCCTGGGGCTCCCTCCTTCCTTCTCACCCCCCAGGAACTCTGGAGTGTTTCCTGGGAGCCTGGGAGGTTCAGGGGCCTTGAGGACAGAGGAAGACAAGAGCTTCTGCGGGAGGTCACGTAGAGGTCCTTCTCTGGAAAGGGAAGCATCCCATCCTGTGTGTGACACAGGGCAGTGGGGGCCGTGGAGGAGGGGAGGAGGGGCCCACAGAGCCCTGAATGAGAGCCAAATCCCCATGTGATGGTCTCTCTCAGCACCTTCTGACAGGGGCCCCCAGATCACATCCTGGAGTAGGATCTTCCCCAGCCCAGACTCTTTCTGGCCCCGGGGAGGGACAGGCAAAGGCCCCGGCTCTGTGTTCCCCACACTCTAACACCCAGGAAAGCCTCTCGCTCTGTTGCTCACAGGCTTTTTGCCAGAGGTGTGCGGGACACATGGGTGAAGAGTGAGGGAGGAGACTCTCCAACCCTTCTCCGATTTCCCGCCCTCAGAAGCCATGGCACAGAACCCACCTGTCCTCCCCGAGGGAGTCTGGTATGAAGGCTCTGCGGTGGGAATCTTTCCTCCAACACACCAACCCCAAGTTAACTTGCAAATGACAGGCTTGTGTCAGCCTAATGTTTTAATAATGAAAAGTACAGAAAGCCCCCCTCCACACATGCCCTGGATGCCCTGGCCCTCACTCAGGTCCTCTGACCTCCTCATTCCTCCCTCCTCTGCTCACAGCAGGCCCAGCTCTTCCTGCTCTCCCTCCAGGAACCCGCTTCCGGAAAACAAGGAGTTGGCCTCCCTCTTGCAAACAGGTTCTCTCCGGATCTCCCGATCTCCCGGAAGAAGTGGAGAAGAAAGAAGCCCCGTGGAGAGAGTGGAGGAGGTTCATGGTCATGTTCAGGGACTTGGCTTGGGGTGGAGAGGCTGAATGTCCTCCCCTCTTCTTCTTTTTCTTCCCCAAAGGACTCCATGCCCTCCTGCTCCTCACTCCTGCCTCCCTGGGGCTCTGGGCATGACCAGTGTCCTTCATCCTTCAGGACCGGCTCTCTGGGTCAGTGTTGGTGTCAAGAGCGAAGTTTCGGGGATCTGTCATCATCCCGTGGCTGTGGAGCCAGACAGGGCCATCCTGGGGTGAGGCAGGGCTAGGAGCTAGATTCTGCAAGACACGGAGCACCGGGATATTCCGGCGGGTCCTGAAGGAACAGCTGCCGAGGGGCCACCCCTGTTCTGCGTTGCTGTCAGGCCCAGGGGCTGTCCCAGCAGGGGCCATGGGTTCAAATGCAGAGACACCGCGTGCTCTCTGAGCTTGGGCAAATTCCTCCCCTGGCAACCCCCCGCCCAAACACTTTTTTGAAAACAGCCTTTTCAGGATGAGGTGTGTGCATGCGCTGGGGCACTTGGTGAGCGGCTTCCCGAGGGCCTGGGCGTAGATGCCACAGAGAAAAAAGATGCTCTGGTTCAGTGCTGAAAGGGCCATTTTTACACAAAGGTCAATTCTGAATAATTTAAAAATGTTTAGGGGTTACTTTGTTTTCTATTCAAAATATAAGATATTTTAAGTACTCTTAAGGAAAGATGTTTTCTTACTAACATAGGTTATTTGCTTTACTGAAGAGGAGACTACCAGTAGGGAAATCAGCAAGGCTTTGGGGGCACTAAGTGTCTGTGTCTGGGCATATTTATGAAGGTATAACACAGAAGACAGAAGAGGCCCCTTTATCTCTCTCGAGATGTGTTGCAGGCCATCCTGGGAAGCTTAGTCGGGGGTGCATCGTCCCTTAAGCCAAGAGTTAGTCCTCAGTGATCTAGTTCAATACTGCATTTTGCAGATGGGTAAATCAAGGCCCCAGGAGGGCGAGTGACGGCCCAGCTGAAGTCACAGAGTTCCTGTGGAGCCACGGCGATTAGAGGACCCTGGTATCCTGACCCCCAGCCCAAGCACTCCTGAGGGCACAGGGAGGGCTCCCTGAAGGCAGGCAGGTGGCTGCCCCTCTGGTTCTCCTTCCCGTCCCCCCTCTGCCAGGGCAGCACCTTTACCTGGGACAATGAGGGTGGCGGTGCTGACGGCCTGGCCCAGCGCGTTCTCCGCCACGGCCTTGTACCGGCCGCTGTCCTTGGGGGAGACGCTGGGGATGATGAGGGAGCACACGCCCAGCACGTCGGTGCTGTACACCGCGGGGTTTCCCGCCAGGCTCCGGCCGTCCTTGAACCAGGTGACGTGGGGCCGCGGCCAGCCATGCACGGCGCAGCTCATGCAGCACTCACAGCCCTGCGGCAGCAGGTGGGTCCGCAGGCCCACCAGGAACCGGGGCTTCTGGCTCAGGTTGGGCTCCCGGTAGCTTGGACGCCTCACTGGGAACCTGTCTGTGGCAGACACCGGGGCGAGAGAGAGGAGGGTCAGTGAGCGAGGAAGGGAGGGCCGAGGCAGGAGTCGGGGTGGCAAGTTCCTGGTGGAACGTAGGCACGTTCTGGGTCCTTCCGCCACATCTTACCAGTCAATTTGGCCCTCACGGCTTGACTCACTTTTTTATCCTTTTCTTAAAATACATTTTGGATTTTATTTTTTATTTATTCTTTTATTATAAGCTAACACCCATTCACTGTGGACAAACTAGAAAGTGTAAGAAAGTCAAAAGGGGAAGGAATAAAAACCAAGCATAATCTCACTGCCTATCAATGACCAGAGCTAACATTTTGGTGTGGAAACTTCCAGACATTTTTGTGTTTTAGAAATATGGAATCACGCATTCTATTTTATAATCTGCTTTTTCGAGTGATTACTTTGAAGGCCCACCATCTATTTGACTGTAAAATATGCTTGGTTTTCAGAGAAACATTAACCTCTCTTTGCCGTAGGCCTGCTGCTTATTTGAGACCCCACCCAAAGGCATCCTGGACATGCAGACACCCACAGCCCTCGGCTCTCTCCGGACCCACCCTGAGTCAGGGACACAGAGGACAGCAGTGCAAGTGGGTTGAGCCAGCTGGGGAGGTGGGGGAGGTGGGGAGGTGGGCAGGGTAACGGCTCCTGGCCTCCAGCTGGTGGTGGGGCCAGCAACACATTGAGCCGCACTCAGCCACCTCTGCTGGGGCTGTCCCGGATGCAGCCCGCATCCCCAAGAGCTCACCTCGCTGCCGGGGGATGCACCAGGGCTGGCTGGTGTCTGAGGGCAGGCTGGCCCCCAGCTCATTCTTGGCCACCACTCGGAAGTGGTACTCGTGGCCAGGGAGCACTCCCAGGAGGGTGAAGTGGTTGGTGTGCACGCGGTCGGCCGCCTGGCGCCAGGGCCCGTGTGCTGAGGAGCGCGTCAGCACCTCGTAGTACAGGGGGACATCCCCAGCCTCATCTGGAGAAGGTTCCCACTCGGCCGTCACTGTCCCGGGCACGTTCTCCTGCAGATGGATGGGCCCGGGCGCCTTTGGGCATGCTGCACAAGAGGAAAGGCAGCTGAGTTTGGGGGGGAACCTGGCAGGGCACCCCAGAATGCCCACAGGCTTCTGCATGCCCTCCCCCAGGTCCCCAAGTCTTCTGGGGTCCTGGGGAGTGCAGTCTGCCCATGCAGGCAGCTGGAGCCCCCCAGAGAGAGCTCAGCTGGGGGTCTACAGTTATCTCTAGAGGGTAGCAAGCCTCTCCAACAAGAATCATTTGAATTCACTCTGGCTTGTAAGTAAAATGACACAGGATGTGGACAGTGGAGGGGTTTTCACAAGATCAAGTTGCAGAACCCCCATTGTTAGCTGTTGGTCATTTCTGTATTCCAGAAGCTCCTCCAGGGTGGGCAGGGGCTGTGTGGGAGTCCCAGTGGGGAGGGCAACATTTATCTTGTACGAGGACCACAGACAATCCTTCCAAGGCTCTTTCAAGTGAGGTAATGGTGGTGACTGTCTTTGCTCACTGACTGTCACAGACCAGGGAAGGGCTGTGACTTAACTGTCCCTAAGTTCCTGGGGCAGAAGGACAGTGGACCCCCACGCCCCGCCCCACCCCAGACTCTCCCTCTGCCTTTCCTCCTTTCTTTCCTCCAGCTCTTAGGAAGGGCTGGTGGGGTGGTCACCTTGTATACCCAGGCTTGGGAGAGTAGCTGAGACCCGTGACCAGGCCAGCTGGAGAGCTCCATGCCTTGGCTTGTGGCAAGCTGGTGTCGGGAGCCCCTGCCCAGGCCGGCCTCACCTGCCACCCTGAGGGAGAAGCGGTAGGCAGCCTCCCCGCCCTGCAGGTTCCTCAGCACCACAGTGTAGAGGCCACTGTCTGAGAAGCTGGCCACAGGAATCAGAAGCTGGGTGAGGCCATCCTTGGTGGAGGTCACATTACTTTTAAGCAAGGGCAAGCCGTCCTTCAGCCAGGTCACCTCAGGCATGGGGACAGCCTGGGAAATGAGAGGAAAGAAAGATAAGGAGGCAACGTTTTGTGGGAGTGATGGCATTGAAGCTGGTCCTAAGGTGTAAGTGGGAAGAAGAGCATTCCCAGAGAAGAAATGTCTGAGCAAAAGCACAGAGTGGGGAGGTGCCTACTTAGGGAGAGGCTGGTTGAGAAGGGATGATCCAGGGAGGTATGGGAGGGGATAACGTGGGATAACGAGGAAGCAGGAAAGGGGGAGTAAGGCAAACCCCCAGCTCCCCGTGAGATCCTCTGGTACTGGTCACACTGGGCATCAGAGTCAAACGGGGATGCTGACCGTAACTTGCCTCACAGGATTGTTCTGAGGACTGAAGGAGTTAATAATACATGGAAAGCATAGAGAACAGGGCCGAGGAACACTCAGTGTGTGTTAAAAATTTTTGTCACCATCATTGTCCTTATTATGGTCTAATAATTAAGAACATGTAATTTAGAGTTATATCTGGGTTTGAATCAGGCTCGGCCACCTATGAGTTCCCAAACAGATGATGATGAGGATGATGATGATGATGATTTTAACCATAATAACAACAACAACAATTAGTAATAGATACCACAAACTGGGTGCTTGCCATATAGCACTACTTATGTGCTTTCAATGTATTAATTCCTTGAATCCTCAGAAGAATCCTTGGAGGTAAGTTACATCATCCCCATTTGACAGATGAGGAAGCTGGAACACAGAGAGGTTAAAATATTTGTCGGAGGTCAAACAGCTAGTGAGTAATGATGCTAGAATCTGACCCCACGCAAACTGTGCTCCCAGCCCCCACGCTGTACGGCTATCCTATCTACACCGGACAGGTGGTGATGGTGGGGGATCATCCTGAGTCAAACGCAGTTCATGTGCTTGTACAATACTCAGACTCAGACTCGGGTCATTCTAAAGTCAAAAGGGACTATCCATGCTGCAGCCGCACTGCATTCCCAGACGAAGTAAGGAGGGAGGTGGAGAAAAGTGGGCCTGGTAGTTTAGAGGTGCAGTAACAGGAGCTACCACTAGAGGGACCTAGAGACAAGTGCAGAATGGCCCAGGGGCCAGGTGAGGATCGTGCCTTCAGGGAGGACCCTCTTCCTTCCTCACTTCTGGCCTGATTTCCAGCACAAGCCCGGGCCACTGGCTGGGGACCAAAAAGGAGGGGGGTGAAAGAGAAGCACAGGCTGGAGTCTGGCTCCCTTGGCCACTCTGGGCTCCCCTCCCCATTCCCTATTAGATATACTCACTTCAAAGGAGACAGGCACACGAATGGTGTCCCCAGCTCTGACCATCAGCGAGTCCCTTGTGCTGGAGTCCATAAGGAACTTGGGACGGACTGGAACACACAAAATGGCTTGTCACCTCCCTCCACTCTTGGGACTCAGCCCCAGGTCTCCAACAAGGCAGAGCTGGAGGGGGATACCTGGGCCAGACTAATAGATGCAGAAATCCATGGTGGGGGTCAGGGAGGGGCTCTGAAGGAAATGTAGAGGGAGCTGGGAGGAGAATCCTGGGGGAGGGGCAGGGAGCTGCAGGAGCTGGTGGGGAGATGCTAGCCCGGAAGGAATAGGAGCTGAGAAAGGAAAGCCATCAGGGAGCGGGTTAGGGTTAGGCCAGAACAGAGGACAGGGAAAAAGTCATCCAACTCTTGTTTTGCAGACAAGGTAAACACTGATCTGAGGCAGGAAGTGACAGGCTTGAGACCACATCCAGCTGGGGGCAGAGCCAGGACAAGTTTCCAGGATTCTGGACTCCAGGTGCAGTGTGCTGTTCATTGTACTTGTCTCCCTAACTGTTACTGTGACAACCAGGGCTTGTTGGGATGGCCCAGGTCAGAAGCCTCCAGCGATTATAACCAAGGGAAAAGACAATCCACGTTTGGATAACAGGGAGCTGGGTGTGTTCTACTCTGCACATGAACCATGTGTGCCGAGCAGCACTTACACCTTCTTAGGTCATGCTCGGGAAGCAGCAAAGAATCCTGGAGAGAGCCTGGACTCTGGAGTTAGAGTCACCTGGTTTAATTCCTGGCTCTGCCACATACCAGTGGTGTGACCCAGGGCAAAGCACTTTTGACCTCAGGTTCTTTATCTGTAAATTGGGGGTAAAAACCTTAACCTTGTAGGATTTCTATGAGTTGTAATGAGAAAACATTTCCAAATGGGCCTGCCTAGTCCAGTGCCTGGCTCATAACGGGTGCTTGATAAGGGGCACTTTATTAAACTGGGGAAGGGGATCCTGGCGCAGCAAGTGCATGGCTGCTGCTCAGAGGTCCCTCTCAGGAAGGGCCTGCGGGAAGGGGAAGGCGATGGGACTCACCGGCAACCGGCATGACTTGCACTAACGTGTCCAGGGCGGTGGGCTGGCCAAGGCCCCCATCGTTAACTGCTGTCACCCTCACGAAGTAGCTCTCTTGGGGCCGAAGCCCTTTGGCTGTGAAGCTGGTGACTGGCACGGTGCCCTCGTGGCAGGGACTCCACTGCAGACTGTCTGAGCCGCGCAGCTCCACCACATATCCCTGGGCTGTGTCCCCATCCTGTGCATCCGGCTGCGCCCAGCTCAAGGTGATGCTGGTGTGCGACGTGTCTATGACTTGGAGGTCCCGCACGGGCCCAGGGGGTCCTGGCCAGGCACCGTGGGAAGGTCAGGAATGGCGTCACCCTCCCCTGAGGGAGGCCACTCCATGTGGATATGCATTAGTCTTCCTGTGGGAGGCTGGGAATTTCTTCACCCACCTGTCAACCCACTTTCCCAAACTACCCTGCTGTAATTCCTGAAATCTGGCGTCTTAGTTGGTGACTTCCTGGGCTTCAAATGCCCGAAGACTAGAATTCTATATCTTTTGGTTCTGAGCTCTAAGTTAGTCAAGACTGCCTTTTGGGCACTCAGTCCATACTTACTCTTCTCCTGTTAAGTGGGAAGGAAAATAACACGGGCCCTACCCACCCACAAGGGTTTTGGAGCAAAGGTGTGATGTGTGTGAGGGGCTTTGTACATTGCAGAGCAGTCTCCCAAAGCTGGTTGCACAGTGGAATCTTGTGGGGAGCCTTAAAGACACTGGTTCCTAGATCCCATCCCCAGAGATGTGGATTTCATTAGTCTGGGCTGCAGCCCAGGCAGCACGAGTCTTAAGAGCTGCCCAGGTGTTTCTAAATCGGGGCTAGGATAGTGTTTCTCAAACTTTAATTTGTTTATAAACCACCGGGGGATTTGGTTAAGATTTCAGATCCTAATACAGAAGGGCCTGGGTGAGGCCTGAGATTCTGCATTCCTACCAAGCCCCCAGGTAATGCTGCCAGTCCGAGGATCATGCTCAGTAGCGAGGGCCTAGGAACGGTCATGACTGGGGTGGCTATCGTAGGACACCCTTTATGCTACTTGCTGTCTCCACTCTCTACCAGTGATGAGAGAGAGAGAGAGGTTGATAAACTAGGATGGGGTTGGTCCACTTGCAAGGAATAAAATGCATGTGTCACCTTTCCCCTCCCCGTTGCACACTCTGCCCTTTCTAGGACTAACCCTTAGGTGCCACTCGATCCATTAAACTTGTACGATGTTCTGTTTTTGCTAGATTCAGTCCAACAGCCCAGACCCGTACACTGCACCAGGCCCTGTAGGGATACAAAGGTGCTCTCAAGGTGACCACATGGCCAGTCCGGCAAGTGCCAGAAACGTGCTGCCCCCTTGGTGGCTTGTCACCAGCAGGCTCATAAGGGCTCGTGAGATAAGAGGCTCAGGAGGGGCATACAGAGCAGCATTTCCTAAGCCGTATGCCTTGGAATGAGGTTTTTGATGGCTGTTTTGTGGAAAAGGCATCCTCTACCCAAATTTGGGAAATTTGGCTCAAAGTAGGACAGGTCCCTTTCCTGTAGGACTTGGAAATCTCATAGGCTAGGTGTTAGAAACATCTTTGATCACAGATCTTTTTGGCTGTTTGTGTTGTTCCCAACATGTCCACTGACATCTCTCTGTGCCTGGATGTCTGAAATCAGAGAGAGGAAAATGCTGTTCTACACCAGAAGCAGAGGCCAGGATTTATTTACCTAGTTCCTGGCACAATGTTAGCCATTGTGATGAAGATGCTCAGCAAAGATCTGCTGGATAGTCAATGGTGAGGTTCCACGGCGACCTCCCACCTGCCCCACGGCAATGACAAGCTCTCACTGGGGTGGGTGGATGGTTGTAAGGTGGGAGCAGGTGGGCCAGCTCGAGGACTGACCTACCCAGAGGCTGAAGAGTGAGTAAAGTGACCCCACTGCCTGACCTCTAGGCCTGTTTGATCTCAATTCCCCGGGCCCCTAAAATATGCCTTACCCCAGAGGCCCTTCGACCTGTGTCTCCCAGCCTTCCTGACCATGTCCTTCAGGGCTGGCCCTGACCTTCCTACAGCCCCTGTCCTGTCCCACGGGCCCCAGAGCTATCCCCTACTCATCACCACCGCCACCCCCAACCTGGGTTGGTGCTCTACTTACTCATGGGGTCCCGAGCAAAGACGGCATCCGATGGGGGCCCAGGCTCTCCGGGCCCAGAGGGAGACACAGCCGTGACCCGAAATTCATACTGACAGCCCTGCCGCACATCCGCCACGGTCCACCTCCTCTCTGTGAAAAGCCCACCCCACGTCTGTCCCCCTGTGACAGGACCAGGCAATGGGCACACAGATGGCCTGGTGCCTCCAAGCTCTGGAAAAGACCAAGCCTAGGGACCTAAAACATTCCTCCTCTCCAGCCAGCCAGCTCGGGGTGACTCGGGTGTCTCCAAGGTAAAAACAGCACTGCTCAGGGTCTGGTTGGACCTGTCTGGTTCTGCCACTAACTTGCTGGGTGGTCTTGGACAAGTGCCTTAATCTCTCTGGTTCTCTCTGCCTTAAAGACTTCTAAAAGTTGCTATAAATTTATATAGATTTATAAATAAAACAGAATGACTAGATAGTGAAGTTGGAAGAATGCCCTTAGTTCACCACCCTCTTTCCAGAGATGAGGATCCTGAGGTCCTGAGTGGCACAGCCCTGGCTAGGAACCCGGGCTCCTGACAACCCGCTCAGGGCTTGGAACCTGCTCTTTCTTCTGCAAATGTTGGATTGGAGTTTCTGAGTTCTTTCTGATTTTGGAAAGCAGTTTCCTGGAAATTGTAGGGAAGTTAGTAGGACAGGGGACACGTCTCCTCATCTCATGGATGAGAAAGGTAAGATCCAGAGAAAAGAATGCACTGCCTGAAGTCAAGGCCAGAAGGAGAGCGGTCAGGGCTAACTGCTCCATCTCTGGCTTCCATCCCGAGACTTCTGTTAAGCCAGGGTTTCCTAACCTTGGCCCTACTGGCATTTATGGCCAGATCATTCTTTGTTTGGGGACATGGGGATGGGACAGGGGCGTGGCCCTGTGAATTGCAGGATGTTTAGCAGCTTTTTCACACTAGATGCTACTCCTCACCTTCCTGCACTTCAGTTATGACAACCCAAAATTGCCAGACAATTGCCAAATGTCCCCAGGGGGTGAAACTGCCCCACGTGAGACCCACTGTACTAAAGGGATCTGGCAAGATGGTGCCACAGGACCCTGGAGCCAGGAGGTCCTCTAGGGAAGCTTTGGAGGCCAGGATAATGTGGAGCATCCATTCAGGCACACTCACCGGGCACAGGCTGGGCATTCACTGCTGTCCAGGTGTTGCTCCCCTTCTTGCGCTTCTCGATCAGGTAGCCCAGGATGTGGGCACTGCGAGGGCCCCGAGGTGCCATCCACATCAGCGTGATGCCCTGGCTGGAGGCCGACTGGATGGCTGGGCTTGAAGGGGGCCCAGGGAGAGCTGGGGGGCAGAGAAGGTGCAGGTCAGCCAGAGGCCGAGGAAAGATGCCAGCTCACAGCAAGGTCCTAGGGGACGGGGAGTGGGGCATCTGGGAGCGGGTCACACTCTATTCTTTCCTAGGGAATGTCAGGGGGGCTGAGCCAGCCTGCCCTAGGACACTGTTCTGGCTCTGGCCTAGGAGCCTAGAGGCAGCCCTGAGGCCCCTCAGCCTTAAGTCCCCTGATAGATGCTCCAGAGGGAGGGCATCTGATGGAGGATGGTGCCTGCCCCACCCAGCTTCCTGAGAAAGTGGGCTCTGCTTGTCTACCCCTACTCCCAGAGAGCCACCGCTGAGAGAAGACCCCACAAACCTTGTTTCCTGATCGCCTGCCAAATCCCAAATGAAGCTGACGTAAGGAGTCTCCACAGTGCTCTACAAGGGCCCCAAGACACCCCCGCCCCCCCGCCAGGTCCCTCCAGTGCCTGGGGCAGCCCCGCCCACCCCCTGGGCACGGTGGAGAGCCCAGAATGCTAGGGCCCAGTCCATCCTCTTACCCTCAGGAGCCACCAGCACCTCTGTGGACTCCAGGGCCTCCCCAGCCCCCTCAGAGGTCACAGCCCGCACTCGGAAGGTGTATTTCCTGCCCTGCTCCACGTGGGCATCGGTGAAGGCCGTGCTGTCTGCGGGGGGCTCGCCCACCTTCAGCCAAGTGCTCCGGCCAGCTTGCCGCCGCTCCACCACGTAGTGCTCCACGGCCCGGCCCCCGCTGTCCTTTGGGGGCCGCCAATGGAGGCAGACCCCAGCCCCCTGGCGATCCTGTACCTCCAGGGGACCTTGTGGGGGCTGGGGCTTGTCTGGGGTCCCACCGAGAGGAGCAGGA
Source organism: Phoca vitulina (assembly GCF_004348235.1). NCBI lineage: Eukaryota > Metazoa > Chordata > Mammalia > Carnivora > Phocidae > Phoca > Phoca vitulina. The sequence continues at coordinate 22,566,361 of NW_022589729.1, forward strand.
AGAGAAGAGGGGGTCAAAGGAGCTGGAGGGGAGTGGTGCTAGGCCTCCCCCCTCATCAGCGGATAAGCCTGCCATGGGGTAGAATATCCAGAGAGCCTTGGACATTACCTGGAAGTGTCCCTGGTCTCCACCCCCCAACACACACATACACCCCACAGAGGTGACCCGGAATGCACCACTGTGGCTGGTACAGGCAGTCCTAACTTGCTGGCACTGCTCAAGGCTGGGGGCCACCATCCCGTCCCAGAAATGCCCCCCCTCCCGTCCCAGAAATGCCCCCCCCTCCCCCGGGCCCAGTGCCTTAGCTCCCAGAGAAGCACCACCAGCGGGAGCCCAGCCCTGTCTTTATCTAAACTGCTGCTTCCTAACCAGTCTGAGGAGGGGAGCAAGAACAAGGTGGAGTAGGTTTGGATCTTAAACAGCATGCAAATGAGGATCGGAGCAGGGCGGCACACTCTGGGCCTGCTCCTGCCGGCAGGGAGATCCCAGAACCCCGGGACCCTTGGGCCTTGGCTGGGGAGAAGGCTGGGACTGGCACCTATAACTTGCAGGGTGAGCTCAGCCTGCACAGAGCCGCCCTCGCTCCTCAGTGTCACGCTGTCCTCGCCACCATCCTTCCTGCCAGCGCTAGGGAGGCACAGCCGAGTGAAGCCGTCCCCCAGGGCCACCTGTGCCCCCTGGGGGCTGCTGCCGCCCACCACTTCGGCTCCGTCCTTTTTCCAGGCAGCCTGAACTGGGAGGTGGCTCTGGAAGGGGATCTTCACTGTCACCGGCTTCCCAGCCTTGACCACCAGCGGCTCTCTCAGTTTCTCTGTGACATCAGGAGCGATGACGGGGCGATCTAGAGATATAACAGGGCCAGGGAGTCAAAGGCAGCCAGGGCACTGTGCACCGGGGCAGTGGGGAAAGAAGGACCCGGAGTAGGAAGTGTAGGCTGAGAGTAAAGACCACCCCCCCTGAGAACTACCAAGGGGATGAATGGGCTTCATCTGCAGCAGGAGGGACCAGGGCTAGACCTCCGCAAGGACTTCCTGACAAAGAACAGGGAGGATGTGGTTCTCAGACTGAGGATGAGATTAGGCACTGGCGGCAGACTAGCCACACAGTCAGGGGTTTAGAGGCGGAGCATAGCACCTGCTGCAGAGAGCCTGCCGAGCAGGGAAGGGCGGGCTGACCCTCACCGTGGACACTCAGGGTGGCCTCGCTCCGCTGGTTGCCGGCTACAAAGGTGTACCTCCCAGCCTGGGTCCCTTGCACATGGGCAATGAGGAGACTGTGCACGAGACCATCTTGCTCAAAGACGACTCCATCCTGGGTGCTGAGCTGCAAACAAGGGCCACGGAGGAGCCCTGTCATCCCCACCCCTGCTCAGCTCCTCCAGGTGGTGGGGGGGGCAGGGGTGGGGGGAAGCAGGGCCCCTTACTAATGCAATGTAGGGACTGTAATAAGAGCGGGGTCAATGGAATGCTTGTGACGCCCCAGGACGCCCCAGGCGTGTGCTGGTGCTCTCCATACTCAGTACCTCATTTAATGCTGCAACGACCTTATGAAGTCAGTACTGTTATTGGCCCCATTTTATAGGTGCAACCAGAGGTAAGGGGCAGAGCTGGGATCTGAAGCCGGGCTAGCTGACGCCAAGGCCTGTGCTCTGAACCCCTGTGACATCCATTCTCCTGGGAGGACAGCCGTGGTGGAGGACAGAAGGGCTGTTCAGAGAGAGGAGAGGTCCTGTCTGGTTGGGCTGAGGGGGTGTTTGTACCACGCCTTGAAGGACAGCAGAATTCAACAGGCGCTGGGACAGGACAGGCATTTTGGATGAGGAAGAGGCATTTGGGAGAGGAAGGGGTATGTCCGGGGGCGGGGCGGGGGGGGCAGCGAAGAGGATACACACCCACCTAAAAACCCAGTTTTATTTAAAAATACCAACATGCTGGTTATTTAGACTTCTCCCAGGGTAGGTGCTTTAGTAAAATGAAGAATGAAAAATCTTGGGGCGCCTGGGTGGCTCAGTTGGTTAAGCATCTGCCTTTGGCTCAGGTCATGATCCCAGGGTCCTGGGATCGAACATGACATCGGGCTCCCTGCTCAGTAGGGAGTCTGCTTCTCCCTCCACCCCTCCCCCCCCGCTTGTGCTCTCTCTCAAATAAATAGAATCTTAACCAATTTTTTTTTTTTTAAAGATTTTATTTATTTATTTGAGACAGAGAGAATGAGAGAGAGAGAGCACATGAGAGGGGGGAGGGTCAGAGGGAGAAGCAGGCTCCCTGCCGAGCAGGGAGCCCGATGCGGGACTCGATCCAGGGACTCCAGGATCATGACCTGAGCCGAAGGCAGTCGCTTAACCAACTGAGCCACCCAGGCGCCCTCAAATAAATAGAATCTTAAAAAAAGAATGAAAAACCTTTCTTGCAAAGCCCCTACCTTCTACTCTTCATTGCTTCACCCCCCCATCCACACCCCTCCCCCTCCCCCTCCCCATAAACGGGTCGGTAAAGCACGGGGGGCAGTACCTTGACTCCATCTTTAAACCAGGCACCCGGGCCCAGGTCGTGGGCGAGGGTACAGGAGAGCACGGCATCCTCTCCCCGCTGCACTTCCGTGTCAGCCAGGCCCTGGGAGAAGTGGCCCTGGGGGCCTGGAGACACACAGAGGAGTCTGGGGGCTGGGCATCCAGGGATTTCCCCCAAGGTCCAGCCTCCCAGACCGTGGCCTACACTGAGCTCTGGGAGGCCACCATGTCCCGCCAACTGGGCTGAGCCCGTGCCAGCAAAACCAAACTGGTTTTGCTAGGCTGGTATAGGGGACCTGGGGTACAAGGTGGATGAAGGGCCCCCCTTGAGTGACAAAGACGGAAGTCTGAGTAACCCACAGAGAGATTTCAACAGCTCCAGTTCTTTGGACATAGGGTGTTAAGACAGAGACCCAGAGACCTCTGAGCCCCATGTAGCCTGGAGCCCACCTCCACAAGGAGGAAGAGGTAGATTCCTAGATGGGAAGAGATCCCTGAAAATGGGGGGGGGCACTGGCAGGGACAAACTCCTGGGGCTAGAGGCAGAATTGAGACCGACCCAGTCATCCCCGTTCCCCTTGGCTCTACCCCACCGGAGCCATTTCCCTGAGAAATACCTACCTTGGGCCTCCTTGGAGAAACCGCCAGTGCCAGGCTTGTATCTGGATCTGGGACTCTGGGTGGCATCCCTCCCCTGGCCGTAGATGTCTGACCTGCCCTCCAGGCCACCTCTCCAGCTGCCAAGGTGACTCGGGGGCTCCCAGCTCTGGTCTTCGTGCAGAGTCACCGCTCGGCTCTCTTTGTCCTCTCCTCCCAGTGGCTGCCCTGAGCCTCTGGCCTCATCTGCTCCCCTTCTCTTTGCTGTTCCAGGCTCCACCCCTGACTGTCTTTGAGACCTGCTCCTGAGCTGGCCAGGCCTTCTGTCTGACCCTCCAGACTCTTCTGCTCCCCATCCCTCATACTCCTTTAGGGTCCCTGGACCTTGGGCTTTGTCATTCTCAGCCCCCAGGGACCCCTGATACCCCAGGGACCCTCTTTCTCCTCTTTGTCCTTTGTCTAGCTGAAAGCCCAGGCCCTGGATGCCCCCAGATCTGTCCATAGAGTCTTTTCTGACCAATGGACCATCTAGACCATTCCAGGCTCCCTGAGGCCCTAAATCCCCAGGGTTTTGGGTGAGGCCATTCTCCCTATCAGTGGAATTCCCCTTATCCAAGATGCCTGAGTCCCCTGAGCCAGTAGACTTGCCCCTTTCAGGACCTGAACCTTTGCTATCCAGGAACCATGGATCTTGACACCCACCAGACCCTCCTTGGCCTAGAGCACCCTTCCTGCCCCTGGAGCCCTCTGGCCCTTCATGGGTCCCCCTGAAAGTGGCATCTTTGTCTTGCAGAGATCTGGAAGCTCTGGAGCCTGGGGACTGATTCCCAGCACCTATGCTGCGTTGGCCAAACCCCTGGTCTTCCCTGCCTGGGACCCCAGTGTGGCTTACCCCTTGTCCATCAGCAGAACCTGATGTTGATTTACCCCTTTCCCCAGGCATCCGGCTGTTGTCCAGAACCTGGCCTGTGCCCACTGAGTGCTCGCATGTTGCTCCCATCCTTCTGCCTCCCAGCGGTGAGTCCCCACCTGCCTGAGGTGCCAGTCCTCCCAGGCCAGCTGCTCTGCCCCTATCTGCTGTCCCTGGCCCTGCTTTCCAGAAGTCCTGCTCATGTCCAGATCCCAGAGCAGCTGCCCCTGCCCAGGTCTCGCTCTCCACTGCCCCCTGACCATCAAGAAACCCAGAAGCCCTCATACCCCCTGCTTGGTCTGCAGACCTGCCCTCCCTACTGGGAGCCTCTCTGTCCCCAGGAGATCCTGGGTCCCTAGCAGCATCTTGCCACTCTCTGACACCTGATTTTCCCATAGAGCCAAAGGCTCCCAGCACCTCAGGAACCCCTGAGGTTCCAGAGCCCCCGAGATCATTCTTGGAGCCTTGCCCGTCTGAAAGAATCCGTGGCTCACCTTGAATCCCCTGCATCTCTGGGCCCCAGGGGCCGTCCCTGCATTCTGTGCCATCTGAAGTGCCTGGCATTCCAGCCATCCTAAACCCCACTCCAGGACATGCTCCTTTCACAAACCCCATTCCTCTGCCCCTCTCTGAACCATCCTTGGAGCTTGTGCCACCATCAGACCTCTCTGATGCCGTCCGGTATCTTGACCCATGCTCTACGGCTTCTTGGCTGCTGGGTCCACCTTCATATCCCACTCCAGCCTGTGTGTCTGTTACTCTGAACTTCCCTGAACCATCTCTGTAGCCCACCTCACCTTCTGACCCCATTTCTGCAGATCCTCCTGAGCCTCCCCTATAATCTGACTCACTTCCTGACCTCAGTCCCCTAGCACCCCCCAAACCATCCCTATAGCCTGCTTCATCCCCTGACCCAATTCTCCCAGGACTCCCCAAACCATCCTTATAACCTGCCTCTCCCCCTAATCCAATTCTCCCAGAACCTCCCAAAGCATCCTTATAAACTGTGTCACCCTTTGACCCAATTCTCTCAGACTCCCCCAAGCCATCCCCATAACCTGCCTCGCCCCCCACCCACATTCTCCCAGAACCCCCAAAGCCATCCCCATAACCTGCTTCACCCCCTGCCCCCATTCTCTCAGAACCCCCCAAACCATCCTTATAACCTGCCTCACCCCCTGATCCAATTCTCCCAGAACCCCCCAAACCATCCTTATAACCTGCTTCACCACCTGACCCAATTCTCCCAGAACCCCCCAAGCCATCCCCATAACCTGCCTCACTCCCCATCCCCATTCTCCCAGAACCCTCTAAGCCATCCTTATAAACTG
>NW_022589729.1:22571717-22683591 GCF_004348235.1 Phoca vitulina
CATTCTCCCAGAACCCCCCAAACCATCCTTATAACCTGCCTCACCCCCTGACCCAATTCTCCCAGGACCTCCTAAGCCATCCCTATAAACTGCCCCATGCCCTGACCCCATTTTCCCAGAACCTCCCAAGCCATCCCCATAACCTGCCTCACCCTCTGATTCCATTCTCCCAGAATGCCCCAGGCCATCCTCATAACCTGCCTCACCCCTTGACCCAATTCTCCCAAAACCCCCCAAACCATCCTTATAATCTGCCTCACCCCTTGACCCCATTTTCCCAGAACCTCCCAAGTCATCCCCATAACCTGCCTCACCCTCCACCCCTATCCTCCCAGAACACCCCAAACCATCTTTATAACCTACTTCACCACCTGACCTAATTCTCCCAGAACCTCCTAAGCCATCCCTATAACCCACCCCATGCCCTGACCCCATTCTCCCAGAACCCCCCAAACCATCTCCATAACCTGCTTCACCCCCTGACCCAGTTCTCCCAGAACCCCCTAAATCATCCCTATGATCTGCCTTACCCAATGAACCCATTCCCTCAGGAGTTCCCAAATCTTTCCTATAGTCTGCCTCATCTACTGACCCCATTCCCCCAGAAACCTCAATACTATCCTTATAACCTGCCTCACCCCCTGGCCCCATCCCCCCAGACCCAAGACCCTTTGACCTTCCTTTATAAGCTGTTTTCCTTCCAATTTGCTGAGACCCTCGAATTCCCGATCCACCCCCAAGAACAGGCATGCCACAAGACCCATAAGTCTCTTGGCTTTCAGAACCGGCCCCAGCATGAGGAGCCAATGCCTCGGGGAAACTGGTATCGTCCCAGTGACCAGCTCTAGCTCCAGAGGCCCTAGCACCAAGGTCCCTGGTCCCAACCCCATCATTCACTTTGCCTCCTGCCTTCAGGTACCTTGGCTCCATGGCTCCTGCTTCCCCAGAGCCATCTTCATGGCCTCCTTCTCCAAAGGCCCCCAGAGCCCCTGAGGCTCTGAAGTCCCCATAGTCTCCAGTCTGGCCCCAAGGACTTATTCTTCCAGAGACCCCTGGTTCTGATTCTACATGTCCCTCCTCATCAGCCTCCATGGTTGCAGAGGCCCCAAGGCCACCTCTGCCCACAGACCCCACTGTCCCAGGACTCCCTAGGCCACCACTGGAATGATGCCTTCCCCCAGGGCCAGTATCCCCCTGGCTTTTGGATGCATCCCTGGCCTCTGGAGGCATCCTGGCTTCATCCATGGGCCCTCTATCAGGGCCACCTGAGCCACTCTTGAGATTAGCAAGTCTCTCAGACCCCCTTATTGCAGGACCGTAACTATCGTTGTTTCCAGACCACATTCCCCCAGGCACCCCTGAGCCATGCCTATAACCACCCCCTTCCTCAGACTCTGTTCCCCCAGGTGCCCCAGAGACAACTTCACAACCGGTGCCATAACCAGAGCCCATTTCTCCGGACACTGCCGAGCCATCACCATAGCCAGACCCGTTTTCAGGACCTATTCCTCTAGCATACCCTACACCATCACCGTACCGAGACTCCATTCTCCCGGGACCTCCTAAGCCATCCTCGTAGCCTGTCTCACTTCTGAGTCCTTTTCCTCTGGAGTTCCATGACCCATTCCAGAAATCTGGTTCAGAACCCATTGCCCCTGGACCTCTTAATCCATCAGTGTCTCCTAGTGTCCCCCCAGAACCCTGAGCACCCAGGCTTAGAGACCCAATTAGCCTGTGGCTTCTGGTATCCACCCCCTGACCAGACCCCATTAGTCCAGCCCCCTGGGTACCACCCACACCACCTTCCCCTTCACCAGACCCCAACATTCCAGGCCTGTGGTAGGCCCTGGTTTTGCTGAGGCTGGACCCTGTGTCATCCCAAGGACCTGTGCTCCCAGACTCTATTCTGCCAGCAACCTCTGCTCCCCACTGACCTGCTGGCCAGCCTTGGGAATACTGGAAGCTTCTGGAGCCATCCCCTGCCTCACCCAAGTCTTCTGCTGTCTCCTGGCCCTCCCTTCCTCTGGGCCCCTGTAGGCTCCTCTCCCAGCCCCTGGGACCTCCTGGGCCTGCAGGGCTGGTTTTGTAGTGCTTTCCCCTACCCACAGACTTCCCTGGGCCTCGATCAGCTGTCTGTAGTGACCCTTCAGCTTTGGCCTCAGGCCCCCCTTGTCCCAGGAGGAACTCTCTGCTACCAGGTATTAATGGTTCCTGGGAGTTCTTTCTTATAGATATCTGCCCTCGAGACTCCTCTGGCCCCCAGCAGCCCCCCGCTTCCTCATCATCAGCATCTCTGCCACCCTGAGAGCCCCAGGACTCAGGGCCTATGCCTGTCTTGGAGCTAGAAGCTCTTTCTCCAGGATATTCCTGGGCCCCAAGACTACCTGTCCCACTGCTGTCTCCAGCTTCCCCCACACCGGTCCCCCTGCTCCACACTGCCCCTGTGGCTCCTCTCTGTGTTTTCCTGCTCAGATCACCCCCTCCCTCCACCTCACCCAGGCTTTCCCCCTGCAAAATCTTCTCCATCACTCCCCCTTCTGACCAAGAGCCCTCAGGACTAGACTGGGATCCCCTCAGGGCTGTTTGTCCTCTCCCAGGTCCCAAATGAGCACTGAAGAGTTGTTTCTGGCTGTGCCTGTCCAGGGGACTCCCATGGTCCTCTCTGTACTCCTCTCCTTCCCCGCTGCTCCCCAGTCCTCCCACTTGAGGGTACCTGGACTCAGCCTCCCAACCTCCTGCTGTCCTACCACATCTGTCCCCATCACTGTCTCTGCCATGATCTTGCTGTTGACCTTCCATGAGACCTAAACCTGACTCTAGGCCCTCTCCCTGTACATAGGGGCTCCCTGGAAGGCTTATGCCCCAGCCTCCCTCTCTGTGGAGCTGATTTTCCCCAAAGGGAGTGACTGTGCTTCCCTCTGCTTCCAGAAAGCCCTTTCCTGCCTGCCCAGGGCCCCAGGCTGAGCCAGCTGCCCCATCACTCCCTATCAGGGAGTAGCCATGCCCACCAAGGCCACCTGTCTCTAGGCCAGCTGTGAACTGTAGCCCAGAAGCAGGCCTGGCCCCATTAAGGGAGCCCTCCAGCAGGCCCTGCTCTCTGGGTTCCCCTCCCTTGCCGCTGATGCTCCTGGAATCTTCTGCTTCTGAGGTCTGGGCTCCTTGGGCTTGCAGCTGATGGTCAGCACTTGCAGTCAGAAAGTTTCTATCCTTCCCTGCTTTGATAAGAGGTCAATGCCCCCATAGAGAGACAAAAGAAAAGACCTGTTAAATCAGGTCAAGTCACCCGTCTGACCCTAACTGCTTTGCCTGACCCTCAGTTTCCCCAATAGAGAAAAAGCTGACCATCTCAGAAGGAAGCCAGGGTGTGCCAGCTCATTGATAGATGAATCCTATCACCACCTCCCCCAGCCCTGTACCCATAGACACCCTGCCCTGCTATGTGGTTCATGAGGACTTTTGGAGAAAATACATAACCTAAAACTCATCCTCTTATCAAACTGCCATGAACAGTTTCATGATTTTTAAAAGCTCTATTTGCTCACCATCTGCCTTACAAATGTCCACTTTACAGTTTCCTGGGATCACCTTGAACCTAAATCCATAGGGGAATTTAAGGGTGTTCTTTGGCCTGACCCAGATTCTCATCCATAGTGAATCTGAGCCAAGGCCTGGCCAGGAGCCTCGGGCCATCTTGGATCTCTGCTCCCAGAGGCATTCCAGAGGCCCATGGAGCACACACAGCTGAGGAGGACCAGGCTGGCTGCGAGGGCCAGCACTGAGGTGGGTCAGGAATAGATCTTAGGAGCCTTCCTCATTCCCGGACAGTGAAGGAATCATCAAGAGAGAATGACTGACCAAGGGAAGCCCCTGGCCCTGGCCTTTTTCATGCCCTTCTCAGCCAGGGAACGACAGAGGTAAGAACCACTCACCTTCAACCACCAGCCAGGCAGTAGAACTGTGGAACCCAGTGCCCAGTGAGTAGGGGCCCATGTCTGAGAAATGGGCCCCCCTTACCACCAGCCTGTGGGTCAGCCCATCAGGGGACACAAACATTTCATATTTGTTTCTGGGCTGGAGTGGCCGGTGCCGGAAATTCCAGGTGGCGTTGGGGCAGGGGCTGGAGAGAATGCACTCGAAGACAGCATCACCCTGCTCTTCACAGTGCGCCTCAGCCAGCGGGACCACCACTCTGGAGGGGATGGCTGTCAGGGAAGCAGGAATGGGGGCGTCAGCTTGGCAGCGTGACCCAGCGTGACCTGACACAGCGAAGCCGGGAGCTCGGAAGCCCAGGTTCAGACCAGCTCAGCCACAGACCCCCTGTGTCACCTGGGGCAGGTCACTTCCTTACCCCAGGTGACAGTTCCCAACATAAAATGAGGGCTTATAATGAGGTTATGAACAGTAAGACTGTTTTCAGCTCTGGAATTCTGTAATCCTAAATCCAGAGATTATGTCTGGCGGTAAGATGGGTACATGAAGAAAACCGATATGCTGACTGCCAGAGCTTCATACATGATCTCTTATGAATCCTAGGACCACCTCCCAGACAGGTATTATTATTTCCTTTTTACAAGTAAGGAAACCCAGTCTTACCCAACTAAGAGGCAGCCCGGGCAGGATTCACACCTAGGTCTGGCTGACGTCAAAGGCCCTGCTCCTTCCCCCCTGCCACGCCATTTCTCGGCTTTTCAAAGCCCTGTCCAGGCATACCTGGAGACCTCATGCCCTCTTTCTTCCTCAACCTTGATTTAGAATCATGTTCTTTATGTTCTGTCTGCCCAAAGCTTTCTTCTCCAGGCCTCTCCTCCTCCCGGGAGGCCAGGTGTGGGGGGTGGGTGATGATGTGTACACAGCTACTCGAGGGGATGGGACAGAGTTTGATGAAAGAGGAAGGGACAGTTCCCAGGTGGGGTGGGGGCACGGGAGGCAGGGAAGGAAGAGGGCTGTACGGGGCACAAGGGTTCCGCACCTGGGTGGATCTTGTGCTGGGGAGTGTGGGAGGTGAGAGTCTGCAGCAGAAAGCAGTGAGGCTGTGGCCAGAGCCTGTGAAATTAGTCTGGATCTAATCTGGAGATAGAATCTCCGCGGCAGAAGGTCTGCGAGCAGGGGCGTGGCATGGACATTGTATGTCTGTGGCTGGAACTCAGGAGAGCTCAGCTCAGCATCAAGAGAACACAGACCTCGGACCAAGACTTTTGGAAAGCAGAGATCATTTCAATTTAACCACCTGGGTGTGCATTCCTCTCCCTCACAGTCTTTGCAAGGGGCGGGGGAGGCATATCACATTTATCTTCCCCACCCCCTCCCCCTGCCATGGCACATGGGCCCCCCTCCTAACAGATCTCCACTCCAGCTTCTGCAGGGGAAGACCACCCACCGCTAGCATCCAGTTCCGTGGAGAAGATTTCGGCATCCTCCACCTTGACCTGGTAAATGCCGGCATCCTCAGGCTGCAGGTCCCGGATCTGGAATTGGTAGCGCTTCCCCAGCCGCCGCAGACAGTGCTTGGTCTGGTTATCAAAGCTGTAGGGGATCATCTCGCCATCCTGAGGCCAAGAAAGGAAGAGGGAGGTTCAGGGCTTCAGTGGGGGCCCAGCACCTCCTGCCTCAACCTCACTCTGGCAGTTTTCTGCCACTGGCCCAGGCACCAGACAACATTGCTGGAACCACAGAGGAGATGAGGCGGGGGGCAGGGGCAGGGGTGGAGAGCAGGGGGCAGGGGCAGGGGTGGAGAGCAGGGCTCAGAGGCCTTGAGAACAGGGAGTGTGAGGTGAAGGAATACTGCCCTAGGAGGGTCGCTGACTCCGACAATGGAGTAAATAATCTGCACGTATCACACAAGAGACACCTGAGAGGGGGAGACCTCCGCTCAGATTGAGGAACCACCCGAGCAGCCCCAGGGCTTTACCAGGGGGCGGGGAGGCAACACCGAGGGCCCTAGGGGCCCCAGCACATTCATTCTCAGAGGGCCACAAGAAAGTACTATCAGGTATCTTTAGGGGTTCTAGAAAACCCAGTGATCCATGCACACGCCCCCTTTAGCTAAAGCCTAGATAGATTTGCCACTTGACAGATATTAACAACAGCTCGTCTTCAGTTGCCTACTGCGTGCCAGGCACTGGGTTGGGTACTTGGGGCACATCAGTGAATAAAACAAAGATTCCTGCCCCCCAGGGAGCTAAAATTCTAGGAGGGACACAGACAAATAACACATATCATAAGCAGATAATATAATGTATATTAGAAAGAGATAGAATTAGGGAAAAGAAGAAAAGAGAGAGGAAGATACAGATTCAGGGATGTAGGACGGGGCTGGGGGGACGCAGCACCCAGAGGGTGGTCAGGGGACATCTGGCTGCGGGTGAGGGAATTAGCCGTGTGGATACCGGGGAAGACCATGGCAGGCAGCAGGACCAGCTAGAGCAAAGAAACAGATGCAGGGGGGCGGGGGTGCACTTTCTCAGAATCCTCTTTTTACCCCTGGTGTCCTGGCTAGAGAACCTCGTTGCTCAGTGAGAGGTAAGAAGAGTCTATGAAATGTCTACACCAAAGTTTCACCTCCCTCCAATCAGGAACTCCAGGGGATTCAGGACTCACCATCTGTGTGCTTGAGTTGCTCCCAGAGGGGAATCCATGGGACCCATAGTTCCTCCCCCCAGGACCTGCAGCATCCCTGCCAGATGCCTCCCTCCTCAATGACTCCTCCAGCCTCACCTTATACAGGTGAATCTTGCTCCCGGAATACTTGAGATCCAGCTCCAGATCAAATGTTGCGACCCCCTCCTTGCTGACCCTGATGTGTCTCAAGTTGGAGACGGCGTTAACGTACTAGGGAAGACAAACGCACCGGGGGATCTCTCTGAGCTCTCTCTTCGGAGCACTCCAAACCCTCGGACCCCAGTCCCACCCCCCACTATGTCCCACTCGAGCATGCATTTGCCTATTTTACAGGTGGGAAGAAATTTTCCAAGATGAGACATCAGGTCAGGAAGCAAAGTGAGAAAGGACCCCAGGTGTCCATCCAGGTGCTCTGAGAACATGGTAGGACATTTCCGTTCATCTGCTATTCCGGCCAATAAAAAGTAGTTGAGCACCTACTGTGGGCAAAGCCCTGTGTTAAGGTCAATGAGAAGGCTTGGAGGACAGAAAACTGAGTCCCACGATGTTTGATGAACCACCTTCAAGGTGATAAAATACTATTTTCAGGATGGTGAAAACTAGTTGTTTTGCATTTCCAGAAGACAAATTAGACTAGTGCTATAGTTATGTTAGACCCAGGAAAGAACTGCCTATACCGTTTATAAGACACTGGGATAAGCAGGCAACTGTGAAATCCCCTCCACAGGAAGCCTTTAGAAATAAGACAGGTATCCCAGGTCTGGGGAGGATGACAGCGGACAGGAAGCCCTTGCCAGGCATCAGGCACTCAGCTAAGAGCTTTAAGTACATTCTCTAGTTCATCCTCTCCCTAACCCTAAGAAGCAGGTACAACTATAACACCCATTTTACAGGTAAGGAAACCAAGACACGGAGGCCCTAACTTGCCCAATGCCCCAGATTTTAGTATCTGAACCAGATTTCAAAGCCAAAACGTTGACTGGAGGCCCCGGTCCTTGGCCACACGCGGCCCTGGGAGCTGGGTGAGGGCCGGCCCTGCGCCAGGCCCAGCTCCAGGTGGGGGCGCCCGCGAGGCACCGGGCCGCGGGCCCCGGCGAGGCTACCTGCGCCATCCTGTCCTCGTGCTCCTTCCGCAGCTCCTTGAGCTTGCGCAGCATGCCCCGGTAGTCCACGATGCCATACTTCAGGCAGATCCGCTCGTAGTCCTTGCGGTCGGCCGTCATCAGAAGCTGCCACACCTGCTCCAGGTCCACCTTTTTCTTGGTGGGAGGCGGGGCCCTGGGGAGCAGGGCGGGCAGGTCAGAGACCAGGGGAGCCCCAGGAGCTGCTCCCCTGGGCCTGGCACCCTGAGAGGCTGTGGGGAGCCGCCTTCTCTGCACTAGAAGAAAGGGATGGGGAGGCTGGGCTCTGGGTCTGAGCACTGTGGGGACACGATGGACACAGAGATGGGCAAGGGCGCCCCCCACCCCAGTCCGAACTTTCAGGGGAGAAACTCTGCTCCTAACACCTTGTATTGTGGATCACTGAGAAAGATGGCCGGGGGGGGGGCGGGGTGTGTGTGGGGTGTGCAGATTATTCTGTTACTTTTTTTTTTTTTAAGATTTTATTTATTTATTTGTCAGAGAGAGAGAGCACACAAGCGGGGGGAGGGGCAGGCAGAGGGAGAGGGAGAAGCAGGCTCCCCACTGAGCAAGGAGCCCAATGCAGGACTCGATCCCTGGACCCTGGGATCATGACCTCAGCCAAAGGCCTCCACTTAACTGACTGAGCCACCCAGGCGTCCCTATTCTGTTACTTTAACACTTAAAAAAAAAATCATTGTTCTAGTGGAGCACCCCATTTTACAAACAAGTGAGTCAGGACCGGAAGAGAAGAGATGATTCATTCAAGGACACAGAGCTTAAAGGCAACAGAACTAGGGGGTCAGCGCTCTTTCCTCTTCCTATTGGCTACCTGCAGTCTAGCTTCCTAGCCAGTGGACGGGAGAACTGAGCCTGCCTTGCTCATGGATGTAGCTGGGGAGACTTCAACCCTGCCCCTGGATAGGCCCACACCCACCTCTTTTTCAGAAGATTTCGGTAGTCCATCAGCTCCTTCCTGAGGTCTAGAAAAAGAGCAGGAATGAGGCCCCAAGCCCAGGGTGGGATTCCAAGGGGCTAATGCAGGGCTTTTCTGTGGCAATGGGAGTGGGGTGGGTGTGTGGGGGGGTGGCAATCTGAGGACCTGTGGTCCATGGCTGACAACCGAGCTTTTGAAAGTTGCCCTCCTGTGGACTGGTGATGATCTGTAAGGTGTTGGTAGGGGCTTGGCCAAGTCAGGAGCACCAGGCAAGGAGTAGCCCATTCCCCAAAACCCAAGAAGATTTCTGACAACCCTTACACCTACCCTCCTGGGGTTCCTTGTGCCTCTTGCGATTCTTCCGAAAGCCAACTGGACCATCAGGAGAAGAGGAAGAGATTTATGTGGACAGATAGGGAGAGAAGCGAGACACATTGATGGTCTTCCTGAGAACCAACTGAGTGCCCCAGCCGTGTCCTCCCCACTGTCCAAAAGGGCAAGACAACAGCTCAGCAAGAGGGATGAGCGGAGGGTCCATCATAAGCTTTGATACCCAGAGCCTTAGCATGACTGATGTGGAGCTGACCTGATTATCATCACATGCGGGGGAGGCCCACTGACGTGTCTGCAGGGGCAGGGGGGCGGCAGAAGTGAGTGCAGAGACTGTGGCTGGCTGCAGGGGCAGCAGCTCTCCCATGCCCCCCAGGAGCTGCCATTTCAGGGTACGGGCCAGATGTTGCCCAGGTAGGCCAACACTGCTGTTTGAGCCTGCAGCCATGCCCAGTCCTCATTGCCTGTTCCCACTAGTAGGAAGGAGGCTGGAAAAGCTAAATCCTTGCCTTCCCAGTTTCCCTTGCCACCAGGAGTGGCCATGTGACACGGTTCTGGTCAATGAGATGTAAACAGAAGTCTCCAAGGAGCTTCTGAGAAAGCTTTTGCTTTCTTGATAAAAGGGCCAGCTGTACCTGGGGCCACCTCTTTCCCCTTCTCCCCACCTTGAATGTGGATGCAGTTGGGATCTGCAGCAGCCGTCTTATGACCACGAGGCTATAAGCCAAGCCAACGTCTTTGGGTGGCAGCTCAGTGGGACAGGAAACATCTGGTTGTCCTGTGACAGCGCTGAGCTGTGGTTTGAGCCCTGGGTTCCAACCTCAGGACTTCTTATCATGTGACATAATCAAGTGTCTATTTCTTGGGCTATTTGTAGTAGGGTTTTCTGTTATTCGTAGGCAAAAGCATAACCAGTTGAAAGACTAGATCTGCTTTCTCAAGAGACATGCCCCTTCCCGTTATTATATGTCAAAAATTAATTTAAAATTTGGAAACACTGTGCCAGGCAAAAACAACCCACCCCCACGTCTGAGAAAGGATTTGGCCTTCATATTACCTGTTTGCCACCTCTGACGTAGGCCTGCACAAAGTATCCTTTGTACAGTGGAGAAACTGGGGCCACAAAACTGGGGCCCCCCTCAAGAAAACGAAGCACATTGAAGGAGTTAGCAGAAGGTTCAGGACCAGAAACCGACCTCTGGGTCCTGCTCTCATGCTCCAGGGTTAAGAGACTATCATCCAGAGCATCTGCAGTGGGGCATCTGCTGAGTGTGTGCCTTTTAGACCACGTGCAGAGTTGGTATGTAAGTGCGTGAAGCCAAGGGCCCTGGGACCAGATGGGACAGCGAACTTGCTGTCCCTCTCTCCTTTCACCCCACCAGCTGCCCGGCCTCTGAGGCCTCTGAGGGCTCTCTGAGGAGAAAGCCAGGGCCAGCACCCCAAGCACCAATGAGACAGGATGAGGGGAGGGGGTCGAGCCCACCTTCGATGACCAGGAGCCTCGTGGAGCACGTGGCCTCTCCATAGACGTTCACTGCGGTGCAGCGGTAAAGGTCCGAGTCCTCACCCGTCAGCTTGTTGATCTGCAGAGAGGCCAAGGCCGGGGGGACACGGCTAGCACCCCCTCCCCCCTTCCTCCACTTACTAGACATGGCTAAAGGTATATCAAGATGAATAAGACACAGCCCTTTCCTTACAGAGCTCACAGTCTTCATCAAGGAAGTCAGACCCCAAAACAAAAAGCGGGATCATGACAGAGAGTGGATGTAGCATCGGCAGGTTGGGGGAGGGCCTCTTAGCCAGCAGAGGCGATGTGGTGTAGCAGAAAGGCTGGCTTTTTGGGGGCAGGTGGATCTGGGACTACGTATGGTCTCCGTCACGTATTACGGGCTATGGGACCTTGGGTAAATTACCTAACCTCTCTGAACCTTAGTTTCTTATACGGCGAGAATAATAATGCCTCAAAAAGTAGTGAATGGTCAGGAGTAAATGATATCATCTATGTCAAATGTTTAGCCCAAGGCCCAGCACATAGTAGGTGTTCTGTGACTGGTAGCTCTAATTATTACTAATATTGGCAGCAGGGACAGAGTGCTCGCTAGAGGCCAGACACTGGTGAGATACCTCACGTAAACTTTTCATATTCATAACAACACTGTAAAGTAAGTACTGTTATCATCCCCGTGTCACAGATGAGGAAACGGAAGTACAGAGAAGTAAGGAACTTTCCAAGGCCAAGGTGGTGGGCCTGGGATTGGAAACCAGGCCATCCGGACTCCACAGCCTGAGTCCCTGAGCTCCAGCCTCCACCACCTGCCAGGTTATCAGCAGAGGTACATACCTGCAAGCCTGGCAGGTCCCAACCTGGCTCCAGCCACCTGGAGCCACAGGATGGAGCTGAGTGGGCTCAACCCCAGCTGGGAGCATCTACTCCTCCGGGGTTTGGAGGCTGCCAAGGAGCCCTTCAAGGGGACCGGGAGAGATGATCGTGGGTCGGGGGCGAGCTGCAGGTCCTACCTGTAGCATGTGCTCGTTGCTGCGGGGGGAGGAGGAGATCTGGTACTTGCTGGAGTTCCTGAGGGTACCTTTGGTGCTCTGCCAACCCACCTCGGGTTTGGGCTCCCCACAGACCACGGCCCGAAAGATGGCATTTTTCCCTGTGGCAGGAGAAGGCGGTCAAAATATTGGCAGCTTGGGGGAGGGCTAAGAGTATACTTTATTGGGACTTTAATTTGTTGTTCTCACTGCTCTAGGTATTTCCACTGCCCATTCCAAGAAGGGTGTCAGGCCTTGGTGCCCTGACTCAAGGAGTCTTATGATGCCAGGCAGAGAGCAGCAGTTTCCAGGCACCCAGAAGACAGATCCGCACCCCCCCCCCCCCCGGCTTCTGTATCACAGAGGGTGGGCTCCTTGAGGAAAAGATGCAGCTGGACTGTCCATGGTGGAAGGAGAGGCAAGCAGGGCTTGGGGTGGAAGGGTGCATTTCTTTGCACGTAGGTGAGGGAGGAGTCTGAAGGACCTCCCAGGACTGGGAAGGGGACGAGTCTTTTGGGGGTTCCGTGTCCACTTTCAAGGCGGGATGATCCCGAGACACAGGGTTCCAGCCTCAGAAAAGAGCCCAAGCTCCATGTGTGGCATGGAAGGCCGGGAGCTGCCCACCCTCAAGAGATCCCTTGGGCTCCTGCCAGGGACATCTCCATAGAGAGCAGTACAGAGTGAAGACCCAAGGGCCCTCCACAGTGATGAGAGACAATTGCCCATGACCTTTGTATTTTGAGTGAGGACTTAGAGTCAGATTTAGAAAAATAAAGTGCCATTCTTTTTCTTATACCGAAATGATGTAAATTGCAAAGTATTGTAGGAACCTGTGCTGGGAAAAAGAACACCAATTCTCACCCCTTCCCCCAAAAGTCTTTGCTCCCATCACTTTCCTGGGCACTTTTCTCATGTGGCCCAAAAGAACTTCATTTTAACAGTGTCTACAGCGACTGCTCAGAGGTCAGGAGAGGGGAGGGGAGCTCGGCAACACCACCACCTCTCCCGCTCCCCAGTGAGCATCCCCCACGCTTGTTCCCAAATATTTCTTGTTTCAGCATACCCTAGTATGTCTTCACTCCCTTTGCCCATTCTGCCCCTCAGGTCCCTGGCCCTTCTGGGGACCCAGGCAGGCAGGCACCCCAGAAGCAGAGGGAGACATGGTGTGGCCTGGTGCTGGATGTGGGGGCTGGGAGGCCGGCTAGGAAGGATGGGGGTGAGCCCCCTCCACCGTGCAGACTCTCAGCAGCTCCCCTCCCGGGTCTCACCTTCCTGCAGCGCCAAGGCGACGGGCTTCTGCTGGAAGTCTGGTGTGCTGCCGCCTTCGGGGATCTCCTCCACCAGCTGTCGAATGCTCACCCCATGAATGGCGGACTTCTTTGGGGGCTTCTCTGGAGAAGGTGGGAGAAACGGAGATGAACCTTCCCTACTCTTCCTCGTGGGTGACCCTTTAACACAATGGAGCCCTGATGCATGCATCCACAGAACGTGAGCCCCTCCCCACTCTCCCACCATTGGGCGGGATTGTCTCTCAGAGCTCCTGACTTGAGCAGGGCTTTTGAATTTTCTAGTGGAATTGGGCAGTGGTCCTCCAGCAGTGTGAATGGAGCCCCTGGGAAGTGGGCAGGGGGCACCCAGGGAAGACCCTGGGAGCATCACTGGGGTAAAGTCGGAGAAGGGAGAATGGGAAGGGGCTCCGCATTGGGGCTGTGCATCCTTTATTCAGGAAAACAAGTTAAAACCCAAAGCCTAAACTGGAAAAAACAAAGAACCAGGCAAGTTCCCGAAGATCTCTGAGCCCTATCCTTCCCTCATTTCCACCCCGTGAGGAACGCCAGTGAGGGACTAGGACGGGGGAGGGGAGGTCAGCTCTTCTCTCACCTGCCATAGTTTGGGTGCCTCTTTGGTTACTGAGGGTGGCAACTGATCTCCTGAGAACAGAAGACAGAATTGCTTATGAGAGTGCAGGCTGGTCTTACCCCATCTCCCCACACCATCCGTGCTTCGGCTGGTCTCTGGCCTGGGAGCTGGGTAGAGTTGCTGCCCCCTGAGAGCTTGTCTAACCCCACCTAATGGTATTGATCGGTGTCCTGCAAGTCTCTGCTCCAGCAAAACCAACTTCCCCGAGACAGGGAGACGGTGGGTTGCTGCTCGGTTTTACCTTTCCCAAGTAACGGAGCCCATGGGGCTGAACCTGCAACCTGTGCTGGTGGCCTGGCCTTTCGGGTGGGGCCCCAGGCCTGATGGCCACTCAGAGGATGAGACACAGCTTCCCCAAACCTCAGGAAATCAAATGCCTGGCATCCAGGATTCCTTGAACGATTTCGCAGCCTGCCCCCTCTTGACTGTGGAATGTCAGTTTTCCAAGGATATTCTCTGGGACTCTTGGCTCCAACCCCAACTCTGAGATTTTCTAGCAGGGTCCAGCGGCCTTCTACCTCCCTCCCTCAACTAATCTGGAATCTTTCTGATCACCGGGTCTGTGGGGGAGAATCCCTTAGTTGGCTGTTCTTTAGCTCTTCTTAACACAGGCTGATAGGATCCTCATAAATCCATCTGCCCCCTTCCAAAGCCAGTGATTTATAGCGTCAGGTGAAAGAAATGCCCTCCAGCTTCTCCCAACCATCATCACCACTGTCTCCCCCTGATTTTCTCACAATTGCATCCTTCCATCATGGCTGCTGGGGAGTGCCACCCCGGGGAGAGAGGGGGCTTGGCTCTGGGCTGACATGAGAGCCTTGGTGAGAGCCATGAATTGGAGGGGGATGGGGGGGATGTCTTGAAAGAGTTCTTCAGCAGTCCCACCTCCTGTGCGGCTGGCCCGTGGCCAAGGGTTCCATTTTGAAGATGCCATTCCCTGCCCAAAGAGCCTTGCGTTCAGGATAGAATCACACATGACAGAGCAAATTCCTCCCCCCAACTGACACTTGCATTTCACAACTGCCCACCACTGGCACTTCTGGCCTCAGGGTGTCCCATCTACAGTGCAGCGGCTGCCCCCCAGGGCGCTGGAATTCCATGGCGCGCCAGGGGCGTTCTGGAGCGGTCACCGGGCCACAGGCACCGCGCGGCAGGGAGTCAGGAGGGAGGGCGAGGATGGAGCGCGGCCGCCAGGGGAGGAGAACGCAGCTGACCACAAGGGGTGGGAGCTGCCGGGGTCTGCGTCCCACCCGTTCCCCAGCACATTGCCTGGCACCTGTCCTGGAGTAATTTGAATTTAACACGGACACCTTAGTTGTCCTCTTCATCTTCCTCATCACCGCCATCAGCCTCATCACCAGCTCTCAGGCACTTACTCTGCCATTTGCCACACATGAAGTGTAATGCTAACATGGCCTCTGTCCGTCCAGCCTCCTGCCTGCAGGTCCCAGCTGAGAAGGGCGAGAGAAGCAGACCCCTCCGGGAACTTAAGGGTCGGATGTTAAGCCATCTTGCCCTCTAGACCTCCATTCTCTTCAGGAAGCCAGACTCGGGACAAGGTTAGTGGCGAATGGGCAAAAGGTCTGCTTGGGTGGAGACGAGATGGATATCATCTCAATCAGGGGGGACAGGGAAGGAAATGAATTCTCTTCCCATGGTTCATTCCCCCCTTTGGAGAAGAAATCTTAATTTTTCTTAGCACCAGACAGCAGCCGTTTCCTCAGTTCAGCCTATCCCACCAACACTCTCAGCCCTGGCCCCCCGGGGCAGTGTCTCCTGGTCCCTCCAGGACCCACAGCCCCCTGGCACCCCCTGCTCCCACCTGCCGTCATCTTGCGCCTCTGGGTAGCTGCTGCCCCCACCTTCCAAACTGGTAGGGTTGAGGCAGGAAGAGCCAAATGGAGTTTGTCTCAACTGCTTTGACCATGTTATTAATCCAGATGTAACGAGTCCTAGACCTGAGGTCCTCATTCTAGACAGCTAGTCAGCTTTTTAACCTGGTCATCATTTCACACTCTAAGCCAAACAGTGCCTGGAAAATCAGAGCCAGGACAGGGCCCCCCCGGACAGGACTCACTGAAATTCTCTCTTCCAAATATCCTGGAGTCATTTAGAGGGGACTGTACGTGCAGCCCACTGTTTACAGCTGAATATTCCCCAGGCTGATCTCATGCCCACTGCTGCTCCTTCCTGAGTAGAAAAAGTTCGAGAGCATTCCAGCATCTCCATTTCTGCCCTGGGTGGGCAGCCAGGTGCGCAGTGCCTACTTACCTGGGTGCACTGCTGACCTCCAGCCTCCTGTCTGCTCCCTCCTCCCTGTTCCCAGCTGCCTCGCACTGCCAGAGCCTCTGAATGGACTGCTGGTGGACAGGCAGTGCTGGGAGCAGTTGTAGGTCACTGCGGACTCCCCAGGCTCCCTCTGCCCCTCCCACTCACCCCGCCTCCCTCCTCCTGCTCTAGGCCAGGCTTGGCAGGGCAGGGCCCCCGCCCCAGTGTTAATGCCCTAGCCTCTGAGGAGGTCAGAGACGGAAGGGTCCCGTGAGATTAGCTCATCCAACTCTTCAGTTTGCAAAGCTGACTGGTTAGGTTTGTTCCATGTGGCCTCATGTAGATAACCCCTTTTATCAGGGGTGGGGTACATCATCCAAAGCCCTAATTTTGCTCCTAAGCTGATCCCTTGAGACCCTTGACACCATAAGTCACACAAATACATAAAGCCAGTGCCCTCTTGGGAGTCACAACCCAAAGTGGCACCAAACAGGCAACAACCTTCAGGAACTAGACAAAGGGCACGATCCCAAAGGCTCTGCTGTGGGGGTGCACTCCCCTGAGAGTGTGGGGCAGGGGGAGACCCTGGAGGTCTGCAGCCAGGAGGCCTTCCGGGAGAAGGTGAGCTTTCGCGGGATAGAAGGGGGGTCCGGCCAGCTGGGCTAGGGGCTGAAAGTGGCAGGCGGATGGTTGGGGTTTTGAGGATGCGTGGATGGAAGATGGGAGTTGGGGATAGGATGGCTGCTAACAGATTTTCTTAAGGAGCGTGGAGGAGAAGCAAGGCCCGGGAGACGAGATGAGAAGGCCACCTGGTCTGCTTTGAAAGAGCCACCTTCAAAGGGAGGCCACTGGGTATTTACACGTGCTCACTATCACATTGCCAATTCTGTAGGAGCTACCTCTGCGTGTGTTCTGAGAAGGGAGGTGCTTGACCTCTTCCACTCCAGGGTGTGTGTGTGTGTGTGTGTGTGTGTGTGCGCGCGCGCATACATATATTGTGTGTCTCCTTGTGTGTTTCTAGCTCTAGGTGTCAGAGGCTGGTGTTTCGTTTATTCAATAAGTATGTGTTGAACACTTACCCTGTGTCAGGTCCTGGGTCTGGCACTGTGTTAGGCACAGGGAATACAGAGGTAAGCAGATGACAGGGCCTTCCCCTCGTGGAGCTTACAGTCTAATGGGTCAGACGTGTGAGAAATAGCCGGTAACAAACTGCAGCATGCTCTGGGAGAACTAGAGCCTCCAGACGGCTGGTAGAGCTGGAGCTCAGAGACCTAGGGCAAGAGTGACGTGGGCTGAGCTTGGACAGGTAGGCTTGAGAAGCCATTTAAGAATTTTGATCTCTGTCCTAAGGGCTGTTGAGGTTTATTTAATCTGGAAGAGCGACGGGATCCAGTTTGCATTTTTAGAAACTCATTCTGGTGCAGGGCAGAAAAGGAATGGAGGAGAGTGGAAGTGAGAGGCAGGAGTCCAGCTCTCAGGAGGCTGGTCCAATAAACCCAAGGTGTTCTTTCTGATAGTGGGGTCCTGGCCTCCAGGGGACCTTCCGAGCCACATGTTCCATCGTCCCAGGAGGAAAAGAGGGAGGCTGGGAACATGACCCAATACAGAACCCTTCAGCATTTTACGTGCCTCCCTTGGCCCCCAAGTAGCTGGTAGGTTCTTCCCTGAGGCCTGGGGATGGCTAGAAGACCACAGTAGGCATACCTCTCTGCTCTGCACTATCCCATACTTGAATCCCTCTCTTTGCAGTAAGATGGAAATTTCAGGACTCCAAGCAACTAAAATTCCACCCATCCTCTATCCTCTGTTTTTTATGCTTTATCAAATGGAATACCCAATAATATTTAGCTATGCCTGGCATGTTTAGCCATCTTCCTGAAGGTGAGAATCCTCAGTGGTATGAAAGATCCTGGGCCAGACTCTGGTGTTGCTCCTTGTGATTGGCAGTATGTAACAAAGGGGTGACATGGGGGTGCCAAGCCCCTTTAAGGAATTTTCTGGCTACCTACCGCTCAGGCCAACAATAGCGTGTTCTGACCTATTCCCCAGTGATCTTTCCCAGTGCCCTGATTTTATCCAGTGGTAAAATTTTCACACCACCTCTCTCTATAATGTAACATTATTACACCCCCTGATAGACTTTTTCTTTGGGAGATAAAGGAACAAGTTTTGGCCTTCATTACTAGGAGAATATCCATGTCAGAAGAGCTCTGGGCAGGATTTGTGCATATTCATTCTTTCACAGTGTCTTATGGGAAGGGCTCAATGACTTTGGGTAGTGAAATGATCACAATTTATTATTACTCCCTTGTCCTTACAAGAGGGAAATGCATTATTATATGGCAGGTGCCAAGAGGCTCAGGCCCCATACAGGCCTCCCTCTGGGGGCCCTCTTACTCCCCATGGCATGGGTTGGGTGGGATGATCTCTGAGATCCTGGCCAACTTGAATCTTCTAGAGTCCTGTGACTTACTGAGTGGGTTTCATGGGCAAGGCCTTGTGGACTTGAAAAGCAGGGTAATTTCATGTGACTCAGGAGAGAATTTGAATTCATTTGTAGGCTGCTACTATCTCTATGTCTTCGTGTGAAAAATGGCTCTGCTCCAGCAGGGCAAGCTGCTAAAGACACTCTCCGTGGGGCCATGTCCTCTCTTGTTCCCGCTGAGGTCCAGGTAGATGGGTTGGGAGGGCATGGTTCTATTCAAAGACACACACACACACACACACACACACACACACACACAGTGTCACCAACAGAGCTGGACTTTCCAGAAAGATAGAAGGCCACCTGCTGCCCTGTGGGGATGGCTTCAGGGATTTAGACCCATTTCTGAGCTTAGGGCTAGGGCCCAGGACTCTGTTCCCACCAGTCCTTACCCAGGAAGATGGAACTGAGAGAGCGGGGTGGGGGCAGACGCTACCCTTCCCTGTGCTTCCCACCAGCCTCCCTGGGACCCCATCAGGGCTGCCCTTCCATCAGCCACTCTCAAACTACCCACACCCTCCTGCCCAGCTGCCCGCCTGGCCGGTACACCTCCCCGTCTCCAGGCCAGCCCACAGGTCAGCCTTAGTTCCCGTCTTTCTCACCCACCTGCAGGGAGGGAATGTGGCCCATGGAACTGAAGATCTTGGAGACCCCAAGGGCAATTTCATGCTTGCAAAGCTGGCTTTCCTCATCAGAGAAATGTGTGTCAGGAGCTAAGCTTCTCATCTGCAAGGGTCGAGCCCAGGAGACCCTGCTTACCTGAGGGTCACAGAAGGAGGTCCTCTGGACCCCCAGAGAGCAGAGGGCAGGAGGAGTCCTTGCTCCAGTTTCCAGGAGAGGTTAGGCCATGATGGGCATCAGTCTACTGGGGCAGTGTAGAACTTCCCAGAAGATCAGAGCTGGACAGAATCTTTGAGAGCATTTAACACCGACAACACAATGACAACAACAGCACTTGACTCTTAAACAGAGCTCTTGCTACGGGTCAGACATTCTCCTAGGTCTTTAGATACATTAACTCTTACATCTGCATTCTTAACGACTAGTAATCTGTGGATCTACTCTGCCTCCCTCCATCCCAGAGATGGGCTCCTCTTCTGGGCCTCAGGGCCCGTCTCTGCAGAGGAGGGAGGCAGAGGTAGATTCACAGATTACTAGTCATTAATGGAGAGGAACATGACCTGCCAAAAGGCAGTGAATTGGGGAGAAGCCCCAACTACTAAGTCATTCCAGAAAGCTGCTCCCTTGAGGTGTCAATCAGATGGTGAGGAAGTAAATGAAAAGTCCTGCTCGAGGAGGCAAACCCTCTCTGCTTTCTAAGGCTGCATTTTCATATAGCTGCCTATCTTATGGAGACGTTCGCCTGCTCTCATCGAATCACAGCAAATTACAGCACATCCTGGGTCCGGAGATACTGTGTGACACCGTGTGGGTCGTCTTCTTTAGCCACGTAACAAGGCTATGAAGTAGACACTTATTATGTCCATTTTACAGAGAAGTAAGCTGAGGCTAAGAACGGTTCCATGCCAGCCTCACCGTTACACAGCTAGTAAACGACTGAGTAGGAATGTCAAGCAGGCCCTCTGACTCCATCACACTTCTGCCTCCTGGCCCAGCCATTCAGAACTGGAAAAATTAGATATAATTTAACATTCTGCAGCCTTTGTGGCTGTATTCTTTTGACCATGAACCCCCTATCCTCAAAAGATCTACCAGGGCCTCTCAGAAGTTGAGAAGGGCCCAACAATTTGCAATTTTTAAGAGTTCTGGTATGTTTTCTTAAAGGAAGAAATAATAAAACAGGGCTAAAAGATGAATACTATATTTTAAATATTTATATTTAGCCACTTAATACGTTTAACCCATACACACAAAGTGCCATGCAATATAATCATGCTCTTTACCAATTATTACAGGGTTGATAAAATGGCTAATTCTTGGTGTTCTACCAGTAGTATGATCTGGGAATGAACGCCATGCTTAAAAAATGTAAAAGGAGCATCCCTTTCATTCCCCTCAGTGTTTCTCCCATGACCGTGTGGAAAGCTCATTGGGAGATAATGTTGGAGCCCTTCAAGAAGCATCCTGCCACCACCCGGGGTAGGCTCTGCCCAGGGCAGGAGCTGGTGGGGGGGAGGTGGGGAGGAAAATCTGTGGGGTTCAGAAAGGACTCTGTGTCACCCCTTCACCAGTCCCCCCAGCTCTCAGCAAGTCGGCCCAGCTCCGTGTCCTTGGCAGCCCCAGCCAGTGACAGCCATTGTGGGAAGAGGTGGCAAGCAGACTGGGGAGAAGACACCCTCCTCCCATCTTTCCCAAGAGCTCTCCTGGCATCCACGCCACGTGCCCCTGACAATCATGGGCCTCGCAGCAAGCGGCTTTATGCTGGCAGAAGAGGGGACAGAGAGGACTGGAGACCCCACCTGGGCATGCCCCTGGAATTCTCACTCAGCTGTCTGTAGGATTGCTGCCCTGAGCAACTCTGAGAACACAGAGCTGAACTCCCTCTTCTCAGATGGAGAAACTGAGTCCAGAAGGCAGTGAGGAGCTGGGGAAGCAGCAGCAGGGTAGAGGAGCCAGCCATCTTGAGCTGGGACATGAGGCAGCCTAGGGTAGACGGGCTGGAAGCCCCAAGTTCTAGAACTGGCCCTGGAAGCCCCACAGGACAGCCTGAATCAGACTCTTGTACTAGAAGCAGACTCCATCAGGGCTGGGCCTGGCGGAAACTCCATGCTGTGCAAGGAGCCTGCTTGCACCAAATCTAAGCTCCTTATGGCATCCAAGGCCTTTTCTACCAACCAAAGCCCTTCCCGCCTGACCTCCTGGCTTGTCCTCTCCCACTCAGACTCGCTGGCACCTGTCCTCCATTCTCTCCCCTCTCCCCCACACCATCTAGAATGGTGACTTTCCTGCCCTCCTGTGATACCCGTATTGAGTGACATGTGCATGTGACTACATTAATTCACCTCAGCTTTCATGTCTCAGGCCTGTGCTGGGGACACAAATTCTGTATCCCTCCAAGTCCCTGAAATTTCCCAAAGGCCAGAGGGTGTCTCTCCTTCCATGACACCTTTCCGCACACCCACTGTGCCCCCAGACAGGGCTCTGCTCCCAGGGCAGCTTGATTGCAGGGCAGTTTTTCCTGAACCCGTAGCCTCAGAGGGTGGGAGATGGTCAGAAGCTCTCCCTTTGCTGTCCCCATCCCACCCTGCAAGGAAACATTCCCTTTAGGCAGAAGAAAGTTCTGGCTAAGCATGAGTTTAGCATACCCTTGAAGGAGCCTTTAGGAACAGGTCAAATTCCTTGACAGGGCAGGAAAGAGCCCTTCACCAAAAGGCCCACCCCGCCCTGCAGGCTTCATACCCATGGAGGTGGTAGAGTGCTTTTTGTGCCTTGCAATAGAGTTTGGTGTTTATTTTGGAGTGCATGAGGAGCCAGGAGAGGTTTTTAGGCAGAAAAAGAATATATTTGTGTTTTAGAGAGAGCTCTTGGGTGTTGTGTATTGGTTAGATTGGAGTGGAAAAAAACCTGAAGCCAGGACCTATCTCCCCCATTAGCCTGGCACTCCCTAAGAGTGGGGCTGTGTCTCCCACATCAGACTAGGGGCTTCCAAGGACAGGGACAGGGACAGGGACTCCCAATCCCTGTGCCTAAGCCTAGATACACACCCAGGGAAAGCTCAGTCTTGTGGACTGGTTTGCCTAAGATGGAAATTGAGGCCCAGGTGGGGTATGACTTGTCCCCGGGACCCTCCCCTCCCACTGGCCAGCTGAGACCAGTACCATGGGGATGAGACCCTATGACACAATCCCCCTGCCTCAAGTTCCAAGGGCAGTATGGCGCCTTCCCTGAGATCAGCTGTCCTTACTCTGGCATCAACTTCCCAAGTTCCCAGCAGCCTGGCCACGTGCAGCTCGTGGTAAAGTTCAGGATGAAACCCCATCCCTGACCAGTGGCTTGGCCCTGGGGCCACATGCCAAAGCAGAACACCACGGGCAGGGGCCTGGCTGAGGGCTGGGCAGGGAGCTAGGCTGGGACCTGCTGGGTACTTCAAGTCCTTGCAAGATGCAGCCATGGGGAGGAAAGGTGCCTGTCAGTCTCCTGCTTAAGAAACCCTGAGGACAGGACCCTCCCCTGGGGACTGGAGGGGACACCGTTCCTGCCCTCAGGGGGCTCATCCTGCCTTCCCCCATGGTGGCCGAGGCACAGGCCCAGCTCAGAGACTCTCGTCTGACTGGGGAGACCTAGTCTCCCCTGTCAGGTCACCGATAAATGGCGTCTGTCGTTGTTGCGGTTGGCTCTGACCGCAGCTCTCCATGACAGAGATGGAAACCAGCCCGAGCGAAGCAGCCACAATGCGCGACTGAGCTAGGCGCTTGGTGTCACTGTGTCATTTAATTATCTCATGGCTTTTACTGTTTCCACTGTGGATCGCAGCGAGGCCTTTGTGCGGGCTGTTGTCTCTGCCGAGCTGACTCCTCGTCACTGGTTCGAACTTCTTCTCTGATTATCCCATGCAAAGAAGCTAACATTTATTGATACTGGGTTGATCCAATCTATGTATTTGTTTCTTGGCTCTCTCCTCAATTTGAAATAGAAGCCGCATGAGAGAGATTCTGTTTTGTTTACTGAGTTGAAAACAGTGCTTGGCATTCGTTGTTGAATGAATGCCCCCCAGCGCTGCCAGAGAATGTACAAATAACTCACCTGACTCCAGCTGGGGAGTGACAAGCTCCTGCCCACCACTACTTGATTTTAAGTGGGCAGATCTGGAGACTCCTGTGTAACAAATGATTAAAAGACAGGAAGAGGATGCCTATCCTGGTTCTGTGTAATAAAACTGGAAGATAGGGAAGGGAGAGGCCCCAACCAAAATGGGAACAGTGAGATTCAAAACAGGAATGGGACTCCCTGGGAATGACGCCACCAATGTACGAGCAGGTTGTTAGGAATGGGGTTGGTCATAGCCTCACGGTTAGGTGCTGAGCCCTGAGGGTCAGGATGTAGGATTAACAGAGTGACTTGTCCTTGTCTCAGCCCTTCCCGCATCATTACCAAACTCTTACAGTCGTCAAAGCTAATCTCCTGCCCAATTCCGGACAGAACTAACTTCTCTTTATTGGTTTTGGTTCAAAAAGAACAATCGGGCTCAGCTACCCAACTGGAATTTGAGATGCAAAGTGTTAAAACTCCATCAAATACTTAACTGTTTTCGAAGACTAGAACAGCAACAGGAAATAACCTTTGAGTGCAGGAGGACATTAGTCACTATAAAGGGAGAACAAGAATTCTTAGCTTACACAAATTGTTTGTTTGCTGTTACACAAGACATTTGTCCCCAGGCAGGGTGGAGTGAGATCTTATTGTTTTAGATAAACATCGAATCTTTGACTTCCTCCAGATGTTTTCCCCACAGTTGATCCCCCCCTTTTAATTTCTCAAACTTGGCTCCAGATACATGTTTGATTTCTTTTCCAGAGATTAAATTCGACATTCCAGGAGGTGTGAGTTGCTGTCGGAGTCCAGTGAATGATGGAGTAATCAGGTGGACATGAAGACCTTCACCAGGCTAGTAACCAAGAGCCTGGACTTAGTGCCAGACCCCACCCCCGGCTCTTCCACCTACAGGCACCTTTAACCCCACAACGGTCTTATCCCCATTTTGCAGAGAGGGTACCTGAGACATTGAGAGGGAAAGTGAGTTTAGGTCACAGAGTGAGCCTTAACTAACACGGTGGCAGGGCTGGGAATGGAGCCAGGCAGACAAGCCTCTTTGCCCCTCAAAACTTGGGCCGCTCCATTTATAGAGCAAGAGAGATCCAGATCTGCCTGACTGCAACCCTGTCCAATTCCCCCTGTGGAACTTCCTCCTGTAGAACCAGAAAGGACAAAAAGAAAGGGAGGGCAGGAGAGAGGCAAGGAGGAAGACAGAGAAGAGGGAAAAAGAAAAAAAGAAAAGGGAATTCTGCCAGAGGAATTCTATTATACCAGTCATGAGGAAAGGTGACAAACCCGTTTGGTTTGTTTAGCTCAGTGCCACCTTTTGGTGCTGTTCCTTCTAAAAGCCCAGCCTGCCTCAGGAGACTTCAGAACCCAGAGTGTGTGCCTCCCCCGCACGTCTCCACTTTCCTTTTCCTGAAGCTCTCATGCCTCCCACCCTCCCTGCAGTTAATTCTGGAAAATGCCCTGGGGAAGTCCCTGGTCTCCACTATAGACCATATCCCAGGGGGCCACCTGTCAGCCTAGGTTGTTAGATGCTTGCTCCTGGGAGATTGACAGGAGCCGGCTGGATCTCAGTAATGCCTAAAGCGGAAGAGGGATTTATTGCCTGGTGACTGACTTGTGCCCCTGGAGGAACTCAATCAGGAACCACTTGACGGAGCACCAGCATGGTGACTCCACGGAACCAGGAACCTGAAGACCTGAGGTCCCTTCTTGGTCCAGTCTTGTGTCCATCCTGGAGATAGTAATGCTGGGTTTCATCTCTATCCTGGAGAAAGCTCTCTGGGACCCTCTTGCCCATTTCTTCTCTTTGCGTGGTTGCTATCTGACCCACATGAGTAGGAGATGGTGCCCTGAACCTCTTGGTTGTTTCCAGGGTTCCCTTGTCTTATGGACACAGCAATTCCACTGACCATACAGTGAAGGGTTTCACTGGCTTCTCCTGAACTTGGCCCTGAGGTCCTCTCCAAAGGAGGCTCTGGAGCAGAAGATATGATCTCAGACTTCCTGGGTGCCACCCTCCTCTTTATTTACAAAAATTATGGGGATAAAAAATTATCCCTACATTGTGGGTAGTGTGATAATTTAAAGGAAGAAAACTTTTCATTTCCTGGCTGACTTTCTGAGATCAGTTTAAAATGATTTTAGGCTTGAAGGACCAAGCCCACAGCTCCGTAGAACTAAAAATTGAGGGGAATTTGGTATGGTGGAAGTGACTTGAATTGCCAATGATATTATTTCCTGGTCTATACTGGTGGGCACTTATGATCTCCCACAAGAAGTGGTAGGGGGTCTATCCTGGATTTGCAATTATGCAGATAATTACAGATGCAATTTGCAATGATAGTCACATTTCTTAGTCATGTGACTCTAGCCTCGTCTTAAACTTATTGAACCTCTGTTTCCTCATTTGTAAAAAAGGGATGATAATGTTATTAGTGGAGGGGTCATGGACTCTTGAATCAGACAGACCCAGGTTTAAATACCACTTTTACGGGGGCGCCTGGGTGGCTCAGTCGCTGGGCGTCTGCCTTTGGCTCGGGTCATGGTCCCGGGATCCTGGGATCGAGCCCCGCATCGGGCTCCTTGCTCGGCGGGGAGTCTGCTTCTCCCTCTCCCACTCCCCCTGCTTGTGTTCCCTCTCTCGCTGTGTCTCTCTCTGTCAAATAAATAAAATCTTAGAAAAATAAAATAAAATAAATACCACTTTTATGGTCTGGAGGCTGTCAGCCTGGAATGGCTTGAGCAGAGGGAAAGTGGGAGATTTTATCAGAGAGGCAAGGGGTCATCAATCACACAGGGCCATTGGCCATGGTAATGACTTGCCTTTTACCCTCAGATGGGCGGCCTCTGCAGTGTTCTCGGCAGAGGGATCACAAGATCTGGCTTATGTGTTGAAAGGACCACTCTGGCTGCTGGGTTGGAAACAGACTGCAGGGAGACAAGAGGGGAAGGAGGGAGACCAGACAAGCGGCCCCACAATTAGCTAGTGAGATGAAGATGCCTTGGAGCTCTTGTGGCGGGGGGCGGGCTGTGGGCAGTGGTCAGATGCTGGATGCATCTGCAGGTGGCAACGGCAGGATCTCCTGACTTGTCACAGTTTATCATTATATCTTTGAACAGTTATTTTTAAGCATTGTTCCACTAGACTGAAGGCTCTATGGAGCATGAATCATATGTGTATTTTCTTCATTGATGGATTTCCCGTGTTGAGCCCAGTTCAACAATATTTGAGGGAGGAGTGGAGGATACTGGGGCATCTCCTTGACAACCTTTGCCTGTGGTACCCCTGAGCAGATGACCTCTTGCTCACCCTCCCTGCGCCTCCCAGCAGTCTTCTGAGGCCGGGGAGGGGTTGCAGGCACCAGCCGAGGAGACTGGAGGAGATGATGGAGGCAGTGGGAAGGAATGGGGGAGAAGGATGCGCTCAGCAGCCTGAAGAATCACTAGGCCAAAAAGAAGGAGTGGGAGATGGGAGAATGAGTCAGGAGGAAGGAGGAGAAAGACGGACCTTTCCGATAGAGTTGCGTCGCTGGACACATGGCTTCTCTGAGATCAGCCCACCAGCGACGTGGGGTCAGGGGCAAGGTGGGGATGGACTTCACAGCAGGAACCCCATAAGCCACGGAGCTGGGGACTGTGCTCCTCCCTGGGCGCCAAGGTGGAAGGTCTGCCCCATCTATAGCCTGGTGGCCCCGGGGCAGGGTGGAAGGGGATGGGGGTGGATGGAGATGTGGGGTGGGGGGGGCTAGGTGAGGGAGGAGAGAGGAGCATGCAGAGGTGCAGAAGAACCAGGGAGGGAGCCGTGGCGGGAATCTGGAGGAGAAGGCAAGAAAGGGGTTTGCCGGGTAGGGGCCCCAGAGGTCCAGCACTGCCCCTCTCCTGTCTGACATTCCATACTGTCTTCTTTTAATTTAGTGATCCTTCCGCGTGGTGCCAGGGTCATCACTTCTGGTCCCTGTCCTCCGTGGCCATCTCCACGAGCTCACGGGCTCGCTCTCACCTCATTCTTCACACACAGCTCACCTGCAGCGCAGCTGTGCACCTGATTCGCTTCTTCCACTGCCTCGCCCACAGAAGAATCCATACATTGGATTGTCCAACACGCATGAGTGTGTGTGCGCGCACACACCCACACACACATCCCGGGAACTAGGCCAACGGGCACCAGGTGAGGTAGTCTTGTGATCCTAAGTCCTTCCCTGAGATGTGAAGCCTTTCTGGCTCATTCTTCTCCTAGGTCTGATCTAGAGAGGGAAAACTTCCGTGGTGCTGTAATTTTATCCTAGCCCCAATACCTCCAAGGACTTTAGTCCTTCCACTCAAAGGCCCCCTCTGCTGCCTCTGAGCCTTGTTTTGAGGTCACTTAACCTGCCCTGAATCTGGACCTCTTTCTTTCTGTCAAGCATTGTTCAAAGCTGCTTGAAGGTCCTTCTCTGCCAGAAACCTTCCCTGCTTAATTCCTCTTGACTCCATCCCTCCTGCCCTCCCCTGCCAACCGCTGCCATCCTAGCATCACACAAACGTGAGCAAGTTTGCCAAGGACTGGGCCTGTGTGTCTTTCTTGTGCCCCCTTCTCTCCCTCTGCGTGTTTGAACACAGTCTCTGTGAAACCCCCAAGGAGAGGACTTCGTCTCCTTTTCCCTCTGGTTATCCCCGTACCACCCCATCCTGGGTTCTGCCCAGGAATAACTCAGCCTTGGGTGTTCTGCCAGGAGATGGGATCCTTAAAGGAGAGACCTGAGCAGGCTAAGCATATCGCATGTTCACAAGTGACTACATGAGGCATGGGGAGGCCGGGGTAGGGGGGCATGATGGTAAGAGGGTGACTCGTTCAGGACTGCAGGCGCTGGGGCTAAGCTCCCCACCCGGCAAGGCCAATCTCAGATCTTTCTTATTGAATGACCTACAGGCGGTTGCCCTTGACAAGTTGGAGAAAATTTAGCACCTCTCAGCTCTAGCATTTAATGAGCTGCCCAGGCTGTTAATTGCTTTGTCAGCTTTCCTGCCGGAGACACGCTTTCTGGTGAGGAGAGAAGGTGAGAAGAACCTAGAACAACCTGGAATAGGGAGGGCAGGTGTCCTAAGGCAAGGAGTTAGGGAGTCAAAGGGAATCTGGGCAAATCAAGTCTCGAGGGCCCCCCAGAGGTGTGAGGGCAGAGGCGAAGGGCCAAGAGTAGAGAGAGAATGATACATTTGTTTGCAATCTATTTTTAATATCACATAAACATGACTTGCTTGTAACCAAGGCCTGGCTAAGCTGCCAGGTAGGTTCATTCCAGTTGCCCCCCAAGAATACCTCAGAAGTTATCCCATCGAAGGCACAAAATCCTGAAATCAAGAGAGGCAGCAACTCCGCAGTGACAGGCCTGGCAGGGCTATAGGCCTTCACAGCTGGCTCCAAAGCAAAGGGGGAAAGAGCAGAACGGGTTTTCCAAAAAGTTGGGGAGAGATGGGCATGGACATGAGAAAACCATTAGGATGGAAACACATCTCTCTTCCGCCTCTCCCCAGAGTTCTTGTCTGCCTCTCCCACCACAAGAACCTGCACCAGTGAGTCCCGCTGCTCACCAACCCTCAAGGGCCACCACAGGAGGAGTAGGGGCGTGGGCAAGGGAGGGTGGGCGCTCTTTGTATTCAAATTCTCACTGGCTTTCTGACCTGATCTTCCTCAGCCTGTGTCCTGGTTTCCCTGGCTTTACAACACCCACCTCTGTCTCTTCCTTCCATTTGGGGGAAATTGGGAAGGTTGGCATGGTGATATCTGGGACGTTCTTCTTCTTCTTTGGGAGACAGTTGCTGGGCCCCAGGGGTATTATCAGAACCTTAGACTGCAAGCCTGGCCCATGTTCCCCCAGCTGGTGGGGAGGGGGAGTTTTGCAGTTAGTTTTCAGTGATGTGAAAATCCTAATCCCAATTACAATTGGTGTTCTGAAGAAAGCCCCTCAAACTGCTCTAGAAGTAAACGTTCACTCTCTAAAGGGTTCCTTCACTCACTCCCCCCTCCCCCCCACAAACATGGCACCTTCTTATTTACAAAAGGGAAAGTAAGTCGTAGAGAAATAATAGGGTACCCAAGCATAGAGGAAGACAGGAAGTCTCCCTTCCAGAGTCCAAGAAAATATTCCTCCTGTCACTTCCCTCCCCAAACGAAGGCCCACTAAGACAAGATGTCTGCCTCTGTTCATACAACTCTTGGAACATATGATGCACATGTGTTCGGACTTAATTAATGGAAACAGAAGCTTAAGGGGAAAGACTGGTTCTGTGACCACAGGAAAGGACCTCTGCTCCCTCAAACTTCTTGGGAAGTCTATGGAGAATGTAATGGACACATGTCTTCCCACAATAGTTAAGGGAAAGCTCTGCCCCGTGACGTGGGTAAGATTATTCCTTTGATAAATAGTTAATTGACCAGCTACTGTATAAACATTGACTGAGCAGCAGGTCTCATGCCAGGTGCTGGGGGCCCTGCCCGCACAGAATTTTCAGGCTAACCTACACTCTAGCAGAGGATTCAGGCAAGCCCATGGTCACAATGAAGCACACTAAAGGCTGTGCTAGGGGACTGTCGGGGTTTAACGGGAGCATAGGGGGCGAGCCCAACCCAGACTTGAGGAACAGGGGCAATCTGAGGAGGCTTCCTGGAGAAGGTGACAGGATGAGTAGGCTAAGTGAAGAAGATGGACGAAGAGTGTTCCGGGTAGAGAGAACAGCACATGTAGAGGCGTGGAAAAGAGAGAGGTGCCTGGGAGGCAGTGAAATAATTGTTAAGTCTGAGATGATTCCTCGAGGCCCATCCGCATCAAGGACTTCTCCAAGGCTATTGAGCACCCGGTCCCAGACAGGAAGCATCTCAGCAGCCATGCACAGCCCAGTTGGGTTTTCTCCTGAGTGCGTCCGCCTGGAGCT
Source organism: Phoca vitulina (assembly GCF_004348235.1). Classification (NCBI taxonomy): domain Eukaryota; kingdom Metazoa; phylum Chordata; class Mammalia; order Carnivora; family Phocidae; genus Phoca; species Phoca vitulina. The sequence goes on from NW_022589729.1 coordinate 22,601,563, forward strand.
GCTCTAGCTCCAACAGCAGAAGACAGAGGTGTTAGTCAATGGGAAGGCTTGTGGGGACTCCTCCGTTAGGAAGAACGCTGTCTGCGCAGGGCAGAAGGACTGAATACAGTGGTCAGAAGGCCTGGGGGGGCTCCTCACTCTTAAGACAGTATCCCAGCACCCCATTCCAGGGGTGCTTCCAAGACAGCCATCCTGACCCTTGGTCAGTGCTCCCCCTTGGCCTCTGTCTACTCATGGCCTCTGGTGGGGTGGGTGAGGTAGGTGTCCCTGTTCGTGCAGGTCCAGAGCGCACCCTAGCCAGTGGGAGGGATGACACAGAAGCTGCCCACTGCTGCGTTCTGTCAGGGATCAGCAAACCATAGCCCATACCCTGTTTTTGTAAATAAAGTTTTATTGGAAACAGCCACACCTATTCATTTACTTACCCCTCAAGATGTTTTTGTGTTATGACAGCAAAATCGAGGAGCTGCAACAGAACTTGCAGGGCCTGCCTAAAGTATTCACCACCTGGCCCTTTGCAGACCCCTGGGCTAGATGAACTGAATACTTTAAATCTTTGTGTGTACCCCCAACAAATTCCTGGAAGCCTGCCCCCAGAAATTCCATCTCACCAAATGCCCTGGCCTCGCAACTTTGTCAATGGTGAGACATACGGACAAAGAACATGAAGAATTTCCTCCCATGGAGATTTGGGAGAAGGGCTCTCAGGTGGGCACGGAGGAGGGGATATCCTGCAGAGAAGCAGGACGTGCACTTCTGAACCTTCCAGCCTTCTCTGGGAGCTGAGACTGGATGACAGAGGGGTAGTTTTGAGGGTCTGACAAAAACAGCAGCTGCGAGAGAAGGGGGGATGGCAACCAGAAGGGCTGGGTCACAGGGAGGCCAGGGCGGCCAGAGGAGCAGGAAAAGGGCTCCAGGCTCGGCCCTTGTGACTGCTGAGGGAGAGAGGCCTGTCAAGTGATGCTGTTCTCTGGTGGCTGCCTCATCGGCACCCCTAATCCTGCAGGGGTTTGCACACTGGTCTCCTGGTCCCACAGCAACAGCTGAACTCAATCAGGAGACCCAGACCAGCCTGTTGGACCGGACAGAAAGAGAAGCAAGTGAAGTCCAAGAGGGAGGAATTCTCCAGGGAGAGTTGGAGGCCTGTTTGTGTGAAAGGGCCTCCAGAGGTCATCTAGCTCTCCCCTTTCTCCAGGGAGGGCTGCACACTGGGCTGGAGTGGGAATCTTGCGAGTGCATGACATCTGAGTCTGACAACCACACCACTGGAAGGTTCTTCCCAGGTCCCTCCTTTCTAGGTGGTTAAGAGCATAGACTCTGGAGCCTGATAGCCTGGGTGTGAAACCCAGCTCTGCTACTTCCTTGCTCTGTGACATTGGTCAAATAATTTAATCTCTCTGCCCCTCTGTTTCCACACTTGCCAAATGGGAATAAAACCATACCTGCTTCAAAGGGTTGTTGGGAGTTCTAAGTGAGGTAATATTTGAATAATATGTAAGGAATAGTAAGTTCCACATACATGGTGGCTGTTAGACTCAATCAAGTTATTAAATCTTTTCCCTCACTTATGTTCACTCGCTCTTGTTCTAGGCTCAAGCATTAAAATAGGTAGTTGGCAAAAGACAACAGATACTTCCTCTGATTTAGACCTCAAGAGGCCTAACAGTATGTTGGGTCCTGATGATGCAGTGCTTGGCTCCAGGGCACAGTCTGAAACTGGGATAGAACATTCTGGAACATGATAGCCTTTCTACATCCTCAGCACTGAGCACCTAGGACTCTGTTAGGAGGCCTGCCTAGAAGGCTAGTTCACCGGAATTCTGGTCTTGACTCTGAGTAAATCCAAGAGGGTCGGGAGTCTCCAGTTAGAGATGTTATGGATGTCCAAGACTCAGAGCAGTGTGGGCCCCACCAGAGGCCATAGAAAGAGAAGCAAGCTCTGAAACATGAAGCTCACATCTTGAGCCCACTGACCTGGCTAGTGCCCCCACCGCCCCACTGCCCCCTTGCAAGGAAAACTCTGTCCCTGAGCTACCTACCCAGCAGCAGCTTCTACCACCCTGGAGACTAATCAGCAGGTTTCTGCCGCCCAGATGGCAGTTGAAACCACCCAAACTTCTCCCTCCCTCTCTCCTGATCTCTTGGGGCAAGGCCTCCCAAATACCAGACTCCTTCAAAGTACTCATTAAGTAATGTGTGCCAGACACTGTGTCAGGCATTTGACTCGGGTTGGGCATTTGGGAAACTTGGCTGGAAGGAGCGAGTCACCGAAGCTATGTGCCCGGGTCACCACGGTGGGAGCATTTATTCCACTGCCTCCTTCCCGGGACAGATTTCTGGGCCTCAGGGGTAAGTGAAGGAGGCCCTTCCCTGTGTTCTCCTGCCTGCCCGCCCGCCCAGGGATGGTGAGCCATCCCTGCCCCAGGCCAAGCCAGCTGCAGTTGGCTGTGATTAATGGCCTCTATTAACAGCAAGTTGTAAACTGAGCAAGTGCCTGTGAACATCACCCCTGCTGAATCCCACACCGGGGAATACTCTTTAACCCCTGGCACCTCCTGCCTCTCCCAGTTTGAGAGACAGGTTCAGAAAACGGCTCTACCGGGGTAGTTTAAGAGGCTTTGGAATCACGAAACAACCCCACTAACCCTTAGGGGGAAAGGCCCAAATCCTAAAACCTGAAGGTAGGGGGAGGCAAAACTGAGGTCCGCGTCAGGGAAGCTAGTTTTAAGAAGCTGCAAAGAAATTCCAGAGCCGGGGACTCTGGTCAACACCTGGGTGCCCTTGGGCAAGTCGCTTCCCTTTGTCTGCACCTCCGTTTCTTTATCTGTTAAATGCGGGGCCTCCTGCTCTCATCAGCGACTCAATAACAGCTCTGATCACAGGAATCTTTACAGAAGTCACAAGCCAAGCCGTCCTTTGGTTCCTTCATTCCTGAGAGAATCCCTGCAAATAAAGCAGCCCCTCCCACACTATCACCCCCAATCCACTTCCTATCCCCATCTGACCAAGCCATCAGGCTGATTTCCTGCAAGTCAATTAGAGACTTAAAAAAAAAAAAAATCGGCATTCTTTGGTGACCAAACACGCATGCCAGAGAGGTCTGTGAGATTCATAGACTTCTGTCATGTTTTAACTTTCAAACATTCTTTGGATCCGCTCTTTTGTTCTTAAAAGGAGGTAAGATGCACCAGGTTTAGTTTAACCCATTGGACAGGAGAGAAAACTGAGGTCCGGGGAGATGCTGTGATCCAGAGTGAGGGGCAGCTCGGGGATCAGAGTCGGGGCCCCTGGTGCCTCCCTGGGAACACGAGCTGAAAGCCTCTCAAACCACCAGTCCTTCCAGCTGTGAGTGCAATTTGAGGTACAGGTATTTAATCTTTCCCGTCCGAGGTGATTAGGTGTAAAAACTGCGGATTAGTGTCTGCCGTGCTGCCATGCCTCCCCCGCCCCCGCTCGGGTCCTGGGCGAGGGCGCAGAGCCGTGACCTCGCGGCTCAGGAAATCGCGGCTGGCGCCGGGGCCCAGCGGCCAGCTCACCCCCGCTGTGGTCCAGGCTCACTTTCTTTGACCTCAGCCTCGTGCTTCCAGCTCGCCGTCCGCTCCGGGCGCCCGGGTCTGGAGCCCCGGACGTCCCCCCGCGGGATTTGTCCCGAGTCCTCCCAGCCGCACCCCGAGAAAGAGCGGGGACCACCCCTCCCCCCCCACCAGATTACTCCCCGAAAGCTTCCAGGCTCGGGCCCTGTCTGGGGAAGGTTGGAGCGAGTGAGCGGCCGGCTGGAGGGCGGATGCCGCAGCGATTTGTCACATTTTTCCCCCCGGGGTTAATTACCTCGGGGAGGGAATCTGAGCTGCGCCCGTCTCGGCTACAACAAGCCTTGTCGCCTGGTGGGCGGATCTCAATCTTTCTCAGGTGACAGCTGCTGGCCGGGACCGAAATGTCCTCACTCTGGGGGCGTCCCCTCCTCCCGAGGGCGGCCGACGCCCGGGGGGCGGCTAGACCGGCGGCGGGGTGCTCGGCGATTGGACAGCTGGAGCGGGAGGCCCCTCCTCGTGGGTGGGGCGAGCGCGGGCCACCTCGGGACCGAAGGCCGCCAACCCCACACTCTCTGGCCCCAACGCACTGCCCTCCTCCCCCTTTGCGTGACACGGGACAAATATTTAACCTTTCCATTTTTGCCCTGGCTTAATGAGTGTTGGTGTCTAGTACAGGGCTTGACACATCGTAGGCATCCGATACCTGTTTGTTGATGCACATGCCCGTTGGCTTGTCTGTCTGTCTCCCCGGGAGCGTCGGGTTCTTAGACTTCTAGCTTTTCATCACACAGTTAAAGCATGTGTCACTGTAATGTGCTGCTAGTAAAAAAAAAAATGTAAGCATTCACATGGGTGCATTTTTCCCTTTTAAAGATAAAGGTTCTGAAGAGGTCGAAGATTGTTTTTCTCATAATGTGTCAAATACTCTCTTGAGCTCTGATGTGCTATCCTGAATAGGAGAGAAAGGGGTGATGTACACAGGGGACAATGTTGTTTGCCCCCTCTGATAATAGCTTCTGATTTCATCTTGGGAGACGACCTTGGGCTGACAATCAATGTGTCCCAAGAGTTTTCTTGCCAAGGGGCAGGTGTAAGACCTAATTAGGCCATCAGCTCCGTCTTAGATTCTATAGATTTTCCCCTTCTTTCCAACAAACTCCTTTTTTTCCTTAAGTAAGCCAATCAATTTCTGTTGCTGACAACCACAAGCGCCCCAGCTGCTAGGGTCTTAGCAAATGATGGGGAGTGCGCATAATTCACCACCCAGCGCCTGTGGGAATCAGCTCACAACGAAATGTGGTGTTGAAGAATCCTTAACCCGTCCCCTGTTTTATAAAGACCTGAGGTTCCAGGAAATCCAAAGTCACACAGCCCGACTCATGGGATCTCAGAGCTAAAAGGGAACCTAGAGTCATATGTCAAGCTTCTCATCAGATGCTTAAATTCCCTCTGAGGTAACTTCAGCAAGTAGCTGACCAAAAGGTATGTGAACATCCTTGGTGATAACAGAACAGTCTCTGCAGGCAATATATTCCTTCTTTAGCCAACCTTGGTAAACATCCTTCCTGATACCAAACTGAAAGCTTTCTCTGTTAGTGTTGACCTTTTACAGTCATGCATTATGAATTCTATTCCTCTTCCACATGACATTCCTTCAGATGGCGAAAGACAGCTATCATACCACTGAGGTTTCTCTTTCCCAGAACAATGTCCCATTTCCTACAGCTGTTCCTTGCGTGGCAGGGTTTCGAGGTCTCCAGCGTGCCGGCCACTGTGCTCTGAATGCATCCTGTCTGTGCTCCTCATAAGCATATAGCTCTGCAGTGGAACAGAACACCCTGGAAGTGGGCTTCTGGTAAGAGAGCAGAACAAAGATAAAATGCTCTGTTCTAATCAAAAGGACTTCTTAGATCTTCCGCGAATTCAGCCTGCGTCAAATGACTTAGTCAGTCACTTTATACTGCCTTAGTGTAAAGCACTAACATGTCCTTGGTTACATTACATATCTCTCCCATCCTGTATTTGTGTAAGCGGGAAACAGATCCAGCCTTCGTTACAGTGTTACAAGATCTTTTGGGCCCTGACTCTCTCCTCCAAAATATTGCCTTTTCTTGGACCCTCTTCCCCACTCCACCTCTACACATACACACAGCTTTGGAGTCTCTGTAATTTGCTAAGTATGTGCTCTTTCTTCATCCAAGGTCTTTACCCAAATGTGTCCCCTCTAAGTTCCTCCCTCTAGGAGTGTGTATACCAGGACACTAAAAAACCCCCTTTGAGTCAGAAAATCCCTGCAAAAATCTTAAAATGTTTGAGATTGTCTCTATTCCCTCCCACCACCAGTGCACCTCCTCCCACCTCCAGTGCACCTCCTTATATTCATACAAGATATTATGTAATAACACTGAGTGTTGGCAACAATGCCAGTCACATAAAACTCTCATACACTGATGGAGTGGACGTTGGTACATCCAGTTCGGAAAACAAAAGTTGAATATCTGAGTACCCTGTTACTCAGCAATTTCACTCCTAGGAACATACCCAAGAGAGATGAGTACATATATCCACCAAAAGACATCTACAATAATAGCAGCTTTGTTCACAATAGCCCCAAACTAAATAATCCGAATGCCCAGCTGCAACGGGTTAAATAAGTTGTGGTATATTCATCCAACGGGATACTGTTTGGCAATGCAAAGGAATGAACTACCACTACATGCAACAATGTGGGTGGTTTTCACAGACATAGTGGTGAGCAAAACAGCTAGACAGAGATGAAGAGTAGATACTGTGTGATTTAATTACATGATGTTCAAGAACAGGCAAAAACCAGTTAATATTGATAGATCTCAGTCTGCTGGTTACCTGGGGAGCCAGGGGATGCATGCTGACTGGGGTAGGGCACAAAGAGCTTTCTGAGGAGCCGGAAATGGTTTATATGCATTATTTGTTGTATACCTAGGTAAAAATACACTGAACTATTCAATAAAAATTTGTGCATTTTATTGTATGTGAGGTATAACTCCATATGGAAGTTTAAAAAAGAAACTGCATACCTATCAAAGCATAAAAACTATTCTTCCATGTATACTTCAAATCATCTTGCATATACACACCACACTTTGTGAAACACTTATCTAGTTTAATAGTATTGCCTTACAGTTGGGCAACTGGAATTCAGAGGAAGGGACATGCCCCCTTCAATCATGCAGAGATTTAACAGCAGAGCTGGGGACAGGACCAGGACTCCTGACCCCCAGGCCTGAGTCTGACATAGTAAAAATTGATCGAGCTGTACATTTTATGTACTTTACTTAGATTTGTTATATCTCCATTAAAAGAAAGTTAAAGAAAAAGCAAAATATTTGGCAGGATGGGGTTTTCTTTTTGAATGCTTACGTGAACTAATATATTCCTGTTGTATTAGGTTGACTGACATGAAATTGTCATTTTTCTAAGTCAAAACCAGTCCAATATTAGCAATGTGACATGGGTTAGCCCTATGACATGGGTTAGACTATAATTTAAGCAAATTTGAGTTAGTGTCTTGACCAATTCAGGTAATTTTTAAAAATTAAACTTTCTATTTAGAGATAATTATAGATTCACAGGTAATTAAAGAAATAATACACTATACTTATTACCCCGTTCCCCCTATTGGTAGCTTCTTACAAAATAATAGTGCAATATACAGCCAGGATATTAACATTGATAGAGTCAAGACACAGAACATTTCCATCACCACAAAAATCCCTCATGTTGTCCTTTTGGACTCATTCAAGTGCCTCCCACCAACATCCTCTCCTTAATACCTGGAACCACTAATTCTTTCCCCCATTTTTATAATTTTGCCATTTTAAGAATGTCGTATAAATGGAATCATAAAATATGTAACCTTTTGGAACTGGCTTTTTTAATTCAACGTAATTCCCTGAGACTCATCCAGGTTGTTGCATGTATCAATAGTTCACTCCTTTTTACTGCTGGGTGGTATTCCATGGTATGGATGTACGATAGTTGGTTAACCATTCACCCACTGAGAAACATCTGGGCTGCTCCCAGTGTGGGGCTATTTTTCATAAAAATGCTATAAACATTTACACATAGGTTTTTGTGAACATAAGCCTTCATTTCTCTAGGTTAAATGTCCAGGAGTACAATTGTCTAGAGTCGCATGGGAGCTCTGGATTTAATTTTAAAAGAAACTGCCAGACTCTTTTCCAAAGAGCTGTATCATTTTACATTCCCACCAGCAATGTATGAGTGACCCAATTTCTGTACATTCTCACTAGCATTTGGTGGTGTCACTATTTTTTTAAATTTAGCCATTCTTATAGGTATATAGAGATATGTATTGTGGTTTTAATTTACATTTCCCAAATGGCTAGTGATGCTGAATATCTTTTTATGTTTTTATTTGCCTTTTGCATGTTCTCTTCAATGAAATATCTCTCCATGTCTTTTGCCCATTTTCTAATTTTATTTTTTACTACTGAGTTTTGAAAGTTTTTGTGTAGTCTAGATCCTAATCCTTTGTCAGATATGTGATTTGCAAATATTTTCTCTTCATCCTCTTAACAGAGTCTTTAGCAGAGCAAATGTTTTTAATTTTTACAAAGTCCGACTTATCATTTTTTTCCTTTTATGGACTGTGCTTTCTGACCAAGTATAAGAATGCTTTTGCTAGCCCTAGATTTTCATAATTCTCCCTTACAACTTTTTTTCCTAAAAATGTTATAGTTTTAGGTTTTACATTTAAGTCCATGATCCACCTTTTTAAAGTAATTTCTACACCCCATGGTGGGGCACGAACTCATGACCCCAAGATCAAGAGTCAGATGCTCTATCAACTGAACCAACAAGGCACCACAGTCCAAGATCCATTCTGAGTAATTTTTTAATAAGATGTGAGACTTCAGTCAAGATTCATTGTTTTGCTTTGTGGTTGTCTAATTGTTTCAGCATCGTTTGTTGAAAAGGCTATCTTTCTTCCACTGAATTACTTTCCAACTTCTGTCAAAAATCAGTTGAGCATATTTATGTGGGTCTATTCCTGGGTTCTCTATTCTGTTCCATTGATCTATGTGTCTGTCCCTCCACTGATACCACACAGTCTTGATTACTGTGCTTTTAAAAAGGTTGCTGGCATGTAGTAGATGTTCAAGAAATATTACTTATTCATTTGCTCAACATATATATATATTACTATTAATATAATTGGTAATATTCTTCCTATTTAATTTTCAGCAATTTATCTAGAGGCCAAATTTTTAGCAACTTGAGGTTCTCTTAGCCCTCGACATGACTACCATAAAGTCTCTGCATTAAAAGAATCAAAAAGTGTGCACACAGAATTTTACTTTGAGAAAAATGGATTCCAAATGATAGAATCTGATCTGTTAATACTCAGAACAAATACCCAGGAGTCACTGGAGCGGCATTTCCCAAACTATGTTCCCTGTTACACTAGTCTTTTAAGATGCTTCTCAAAAAAAAGCATTTCTGGCTGAAACCATGGGGAAACCCTATACACAGTTGTATTTTTGAAAGAGATTCATAACATGTATTATCATATCGAAGCATCTAAAAAGTCCTGCAGTAAAATCCATGACATAATTTACTTTAAACTAAGGCTTCTCAAACTAATTTACTTGTAGAAACCACAGTTCCCCACGGACAGTAACATCCCATGAAATTATTCCTGGGAGTGGGATCCCTGAAATGTATTCTGAAAAACACTACCACAGAGCCGTCTTAGAAAGACCACAAAATGTCAGATCTGGTGGACATGTTAGGGTCTCTAGGTCAGCAGTTTTCAAAATGCAGTCTGAGGACCGTGTGGGCCCCCAAGACTCAGGGCAATCACAAGGTCAAACAATTTTCCTAATCCCCTCTTCCACTCTAATTTTCTTCCAGGTGTATGGCGGGGGTGGGGTGGGGGGTGGGGGGCAGGGTGGGGGCGGAGGCAGATGACTTGTGCGGACTCGTAATTCCCAACTGACTAAGTGCAGAAGCAGATGTGAGAATCCAGCTGTCTTCTACGAAACCAGACAGTAAGGAAATTTAGCAAAAAATGTAAAACAATACCTCTCTCTCTCTCTCTTTTTTTTTTTTTTTAACAATACCACTCTTCTCACTGTTTTTTCTTTTGGAAAATATAGGGTTTTTTCATCAAAAGATGTTTATGTACCCAATGAGTTTATTATTGTTATTTTAAAACAAATAAATTATTTTTAAATTTTCTCTGTTTTAATTTTAATACTAAATATTGATGGATATGATCACATAAAGCTCTTCGGGGTCCTCGATAATATTAAGTGTAAAGGGGACATGAAAATAGGGGAAGTCTGTTTCCCCTTCTCTGCTCACACTCACACATCAACACTTTTGACACCAGATGTGTGGGGTTTGCCCATGTCCAGCAATTCTCCGAAATCAGCTAGATATCCTACAATTCCATTCAATCCTGACACTAATCGGTATTAGTGCAGACCCCACAGGTTGAGGACTCGGTCCCACAAGACTGCCCCTTTTTCCCCTACTTCAGATGCCAGTTGCAAGTCACCTGCTGTCACCTGTGCTTCTGACTGGCCAGCTATAAATTGGGGTTCCCATGACCCACTCCTCAGGTTCAATAATTTGCTCCCAGAACTCAGGAAAGCACTGTCATTATTAGAGTGCCAGTTTATTATAAAAGGACACAACTGAAGAACAGCCAGGTGGAAGAGATGCAGAGGGTAAGGTGTGGAGATGTGCGTGCAGAGTGTTCTGGTCTTTTCAGGCACACCTCTCTCACAGTACCTCTATGTGTTCAGGAACTCGGAAGCTCTCAGAACCTTATACTTCAAGATTTTTATGGAGGCTTCATCATGCAGGCATGTTTAATTATTAACTTTTTCCAGCCCCTCTTCCCTCTGCAGAGGAGGCCGAAAGTTCCAAGCTTCTAATCCTGGCTTGGTCTTCCTAGTGATCAGCCCTCATCCAGGAGCCCACCAAGAGTCACTTCATCAGAACAAAAGATGTTCCTATCAGCCAGGAATTCCCAAGGGTTTGGGAGTATATGCCAGATGTTGCTGTCATTCAGAAAATTAAAAGATTTGAGGAATTTTGTGTTAGGAACCATGGCAGAGACCAATATATATATTTCTTATTATTTCACAGGACATGAGATCAAAAAGATTTAAAGCTGCTGTTCCAAACAAATCCCTTTAGGGAGAAACTGAGGCCCCACCGGGCCAGTGCCTGGACAGGAATGAGTTCAAACTAGACCCCGGATCTTGTGATTTCTGGTCCAAGGGACTTACCTAAACCCTATCCTGCTTCATGTCCTTTTGGGAGCTGATCAAACAGAATCCAAGATACTTGATGTGGTTAGGAAAATTGGAACCTGGGGCGCCTGGGTGGCTCAGTTGGTTAAGTGACTGCCTTCAGCTCAGGTCATGATCCTGGAGTCCCAGGAGTGAGTCCCACATCGGGGTCCCTGCTCAGCGGGGAGTCTGCTTCTCCCTCTGACCCTCTCCCCTCTATCTCTCATTCTCTCTCTCTCTCTCAAATAAATAAATAAAATCTTTGAGAAAAAAAAAGAAAATTGAAACCCAAAGTGAACTATTGTTCTATACTTCTGCGATGCTGTCAAGCCTGAATCCAGAAGAGGACATATGGTGGCAGAAGCTGAGCCAAGAAAGATACAACAGAGGGAGAGGGACCACTTAGTGCAAGATCCCACACAGAATGGTGCCTTATTAATAACTGCTGGGAGAATGCCTGCCATAAAGTGGGTCCAGGGGCGCCTGGGTGGCTCAGTCGTTAAGCGTCTGCCTTCGGCTCAGGTCATGATCCCAGGGTCCTGGGATCGAGCCCCACATCGGGCTCCCTGCTCAACGGGGAGTCTGCTTCTCCCTCTTCCACTCCCCCTGCTTCTGTTCCCCTCTCGCTATGTATCTCTCTGTCAAATAAATAAATAAAATAAAATAAAAATAAAGTGGGTCCAGAATTTAATGTGTGTGTACTACATACATATGCGTGTGTGTGTGTGTGTGTGTGTGTGTATCTGGGCAAAGTTAATGTCATGTATTACACTTTAGATAGAATAATGCTTTCATTCAGAGTTTTATTCAATTAAATATAATTCTTCTTTGACTGGTGTCGTCTTAGTCGGTTGGTTTTGGGAGAGCAGCCTGTCTGTGAAAAAGCAACTCTGGGGGCCCAGACAAAGAGAGAACACATGTTCAGGCCAATGCCGAGCTGGGAGAGTGTGTTACGCAGCAGGGCACCCTCTGCCCTCAGCTCTGTGCTCCCTGATGCCTGAGAAATCCTGCTGTGGTCAGAGAGCAGACCTACTCAGGGTATCTGGGGATGGTGCCCACCCCATCTCAAGGATATCCCTGGGCCCCTGACCTGCCATCTAGGGGCGGAGTGATGACTTCCCATTAGAGGTGGATCTAGGTAGGGCTTCTCTGTACTCCAAATCACCAATCACCACCCCTTGGAGCCTGTTACAAGTGTCTGAATTCTAGCTCTTGAGCTTTATTCTCTGCTTAGGTTGGATGATGCTTTAGTGTAGCTATTCCCTGGGGGGACTAAAGCATGGGTGCCAGTACACCAATTGGGAAGTTAATCCACTTACAGGAGCTGGAGGCTGTAAGGCACTGGATAGATAAGCTTTGCTGGGGAGTAGAGGAAGAGCGGGGCCATATAGCTGATGCCAGGGAGAGTAGGCACAGTTTGGGGTTGATGAAAGTCCCTCCCCAGGAGAACCAAGAGTGGGGACAGGGAGTGAGGAGGACCCCAGAACTTCAGCTCTGGCACAGATGCCAAGACCTAGCCTTTTCAGGCCAACTGATATTAGGGTTGTTGGGGTAAAGGCAGGTACGAGAGAGGGAAACCAAGGGTCTGGGCTGTGGTCTAAGTCCCAGAGCTCCAAATCTGGGAGTAGGGAGCCAGGTGCAGGATGGAGACCAATAGACCCAGGAGGAAGCAGCAGGAATCTCGGAGCTTCATTCAGCTTCATTCTGCTGGAGGGAGCACATTCCTGAGGTTGCCTGGTCCTAGCCCTGTCCGAGACCCCTGAGCCAGGGGCCTGGGCTCATTCCGTGGCTCACATCAACCCTCCGCTGTCATGAGGTTCTGGTCCTGGTTTATCTTTCTGCCCTCCCTTCCCATTCATTTGCCCTGAGTTTGAGCCAAACAGCCATTTGCTCTTCCCCTCCTGTGTGTTCCCAGTGCCATCTCTTTGCTCTTCCTACACCCCCTCTACTCAGAATGTCCTTTCCCACCATCACCATGCTCTTGAATTCTGTTCCAAATCTTGCCCATCCTCCTGGCCGTATTAATTTTCTCTTGCTGCTGTAAGGAATTACCATGAATTTAGTGGATTCAAACAACACAAATTTATTATCTTACAGTTCTGTAGGTCAGAAGTCCACACAGATATCCCTGAATTAAAATGAAGTTCCTTCTGGAGGCTCGAGGGGGGTGGGAATCTGATCCTTGCCCTTACCACCTTTTAAACGTCGCCCTCATTCCTTGGCTCACGGCCCCTTCCATCTTCGATTTCTCCAACTCTGCTTCTACTGTCTCATCTCTTTCTCTGACCACAACCAGAAAAGGTTTCCCTCTTTTAAGGACTCATCTGACCAGATATGGCTCGTCTGGATAATCCAGGCTACTCTCCCCAGCCCAACGACCTTCATTTAACTACATCTGCAAAATCCCTCTTGTCGTGGGAGGCAACCTAGTCATGGGTTCTAGGGATTCGGATGTGGACATTTTGGGCAAGGCCACTCTTCTGCCTTCCACTCTGGCCCAGCTCAAGTAGCCCCCACTACCTTCAAAGACTCCTCTCTACCATTCTGGGCTCCTCTGGCCCTTGGTCTAGGGTTTCCCACCAGCTTCTGAAGATCTTCTCCACCATAGCTCTTATCACCTGGAATTGTAATTACGTGTCGATTGGTCATTTTCCTGCAATACGCTTCAAGGTCCATGAGAGCAGGGACAGGGTTGGTCTTGTTTCCTGACATATCCCTGGCAACTAGCACACTGCCTGGCACACAGGGCTCAACAATATTTTGAGGGGAAAACTTCTATGACACCTCACTTTCTATTTTAAGTTGCATCCTGGCCATATGATTTCTCCTCTGTGAGACTATACACTTCTTGAAAGCAGGGTTCACATGGGACTTGTCTGTTGTATCCCCTGGAGCATCCTGACAGTGCTCAGGGCATGTTTGTGGAATTGAATTGAATAAATAAGTTCAGACTCATCTCAGTGGTCTGGTTCTTAAACAAAGGGCACAGGGAGGAATGTGTGGGGATGAAGCGCCCTGGGTCAACTCGAACTCCCTAGGAAAAGTTTCTGGAAGAGAAGCCCTTGGGGCAGCGGTTGGAAGGTGTGAGGTGTGAGCCAAGTCAAATATGGGAAGGACAGCTGGGGGGTAGTAGTAACCAGAGATGAGATGGAGTAGGGGAGGACAGAAATGGCGGCCAGGGCTTGGATGCCAGGTGGAGCGGTCTGGATTTGATGCGACAGGGTGCTATCGGGGATTACTAAGCAATGAGCGTTATGCTGAAAACAGGGTTGGAGGAAGACGGGATGGAAACAGGAGGACAGGGAGTATATTTCAGGGAGCAAAGTGCAGCAGGATATAGGCAGGGGGATGATAGCTGTCCCACAGGGACACCTAGACAGACCAGATGTGGAGACAGGACGTAGTGGAGTCAAAGATAATTTGACACCACAATCTGGGGCCTGAGAAAAGCAGGATGATGGAGGCCTGGCTTCCATTAGATGAGCAAGACGGTGAACTCAGCACTGGGCAACTTTCGTGTGGGGTATCAGAAGGGCATGCCTTGGAGGTGACTGAGACTCAGCCCCACTGCTTTTGTCCCCGTGTAGATCCTCATCTCCATATAGCAGATGAATTGGGAGAAGGAGGGTATTTTTCCAGGGCCTGAACTGTCCCTTCTGCTCCCATGTGGCAGGCATCTTGTCTCTGCCCCAGCCTATTCACCAAAGCAGACATTCTGACCCCCAGAATGAGCTAACATTTCCATTTATAGATCCCTCCCCCACCTTGTACTGGCCACTGTTCCAAGTCATTATACCCTCATAACAACCCTGAAAGGTAGGTAATATTAGCCCCATTTTATAGATGTGGAAACTGAAGCTCCCCTAGAGGAGTAGCCAACAACCCACATCCTCACAACTAGGAAGGAGGGGGGGACCAGGATTTGTGCCCTAGTCATTGAGCTCACTGAGCTATGACTTTGTCACACCATTGTGCCTCCTGCCTGCTGTCCAATGAGGTTTAATTTAATTCTACCCAGTTCCATTTAGCACATGTTTTCTGAGCACCCACCAAGGGTAGGGTGGTCTGCCAGGTGGTGAGGAATTAAAGAGGCATAAGACGTGTAGGAGAAACAAATATAAACCCCACTACCTCCACAAAAGGAGCCTGACGCAGTCCACAGTGCCCGAGAAGGGTTTAATTCTGCCTGCACCCAGCCCATATGCTGGTTCCAGCCACCAACAGCGAGTGTGGGCCACTCCCAGGAATCCCAAAATTTCAAAGCTGAAAGGGACCTTAGTATCCAACCAACCAATTTTACAGATAAGGAAACTGAGGCCCAGAAAGGGGAGGTGGCTTTTCCAGGGTAACATAACTGCTTAGTGTCAAAGCCAGGGCCAAAGCCTAGGTGTCCTCACTCTGCGTCTGGTACCCTGGACTCAAAAGGCTCCTCTTTCCTTCACAGCTGCAAGACGTTCACATCTGCCCCTCAGCACCTCAGACTTCCCTCCCTCCCCACCGGCTTCCCACTCCCCACGCTGGCCTTGCACACCTTGCCCCAGTCTGCCAGGTCCAGACAGGGCTGGGGGCAGGGAGACGGGGTGAGTGGCTGTGCACTCTCCTCCCAGGCCCAGCCCACCACCTCATTGCCCCCGCCGGTTTCCTTCTCCTCAGGGTGCTGGGTCGGGGGAGAGCAGAGGTGGGGCCTGGTAAAGTCCTGTGCAGCCAAGATGTGCATCCCTAACTAACATTTCCAGACTGGGAGTGAGCTCAAAGCCCCTTACTGGGTTTTTAAGGCTATTGTTGTTGTTACTAGCTTGTGTATAAAGTGCTTTCTCTTTATAAAACTACAAGATGAAACAAACTTAGCCCCTCTCCGGACCCCCGAGTTGTGTAATACGAGGAGGGGCGAAGCACTGCTGTGGGAGTTTTACAGGCCACACAAAGGCAAGACCCTTCCCTGTTTCTGTCTGGAAAGTTGACGCTCCCTTTTCTTGTTTGGTCGAGTCTGAGAAATGCTTTCCTCTCCCTTGCGCGGGAGCCTCCAAGCCCAGGCGAAGGTGGGCCTTGTTACCTTGGCGATAGCGAGGTTGGGCTGAGAGGCTGCTCCAGCAGCCAATAGAGGCCGGGAGGGGGCGGGACCAGCTGGGTCTTCTGCGACGGTGGCGGGCCTCGCAGGTTAGCGGACCGGGCGTTGGGGGAGGGGTACGGGGGGTCTTTGGGGGCACCCGGGGGTCCGAGGCCGGCCCGAGACCCCTGATTAGGTGGGCACTGGCCTTGGCGGTCGGATCAGGGCTCCCAGCCTGTACACCGAAAGTTTTCATCTGGCCTTGAGTGGGGAGGAGCTGCCGGGCGGG
The DNA here is from genome assembly GCF_004348235.1 of Phoca vitulina. Taxonomy (NCBI): domain Eukaryota; kingdom Metazoa; phylum Chordata; class Mammalia; order Carnivora; family Phocidae; genus Phoca; species Phoca vitulina. Next base: position 22,617,739 of record NW_022589729.1, read on the forward strand.
CGGGCGGAGGCGGAGATGGCGGAGGGCGGTGGAACGCGCCGCGAGGGTCAGAGCGGGGCCTGGTCCTAGGAACTCGAGGTCCCCGGCCGCGGAGTCCCCGGGAGGCCCCCTCTTCCCGGGCGCTCCAGGTGGGCGATGGAGAGCCGGAGACTTGGAGAGGGAAGGCCGTATTTGGCCACAGGGTTTTAGGAGGCCCTGGAATGCTGAACCCAGCTCCTAACCCCATTCCTACGTCCTGGCGGGAGGGCTAAAGGGCCGAGAGTGCGGGGTATGGTGTGGCCCCCTTCCCCTTCCCTACTTCTGTCTCTTATGCAGGTGTCCGGTCTGGCTGGCCTCCCAAGCCCGATCAGCATGAAGCTCCTATGTTTGGTGGCCGTGGTCGGGTGCTTGCTGTTGCCCCCAGCTCAAGCCAACAAGGTGAGGGAGGTGATCCAGCAGCACCTCGTGCGCGACCACCCTGCCTGTGGACAGGGCTCCCCCCCCCCCCCCCCCCCCCCCCCCCCCCCCGAGGTAGCTGCTGCTCCAGCCCTGCCCCTCACTCATCAATGGACCGTAGTTTTGGGGAGTGTTCTCGCGGGCGCCAGACTGCAGGCCTCCTCCGTAAGGGTGGAGTGAGGGAGAGGGGTGGAGCACAGAGCACACGTTCTGGATCCGAGTGGAAACCTAGGTGAGATTCCAGCGGGGGAGTTTGTGTTTGGAGGAGTTATCCAAGTTCCCCATACCTTCCTTTGCTCCTGGGTAAAATCGGGGTGCTTATAATGTCTACTACTCTACTTAAGGAGAATCAAGTAATATAGTTTGTGGAAATGCTCCTTAAGTGTGAAGTCTTGCACAGCTGGAAGTTTCTGTTACACGGAGGGTGACCAACCTAAGCGCTGGGACTCCTGAGAAATTTCCATTCTTTAGGGGTAAATGACCCAGAACTGGGCTTGGGTAGCTCTGTGGAATTTAAAATTCTGAAGGTTATCAAGGCTTTAAGTGAGATTGAGTCTGAGGGTTTGGTTCCAGCCCCTCTGGGGAACTCCTGATTGGAATGAAAATTATTTGTGGTTTTGTCTCTTACTCATTTCAGGGAGGAGGAACTTTCTAAGGGATTGCTTGGGTATTCCCATGGAAATGATCCACTTTTTGTGTACCTCTGCCCTTTACCTTCCCCCATTCCTAACCTAGGAAGTTGGAGTTGGGTTGGGGGCGGGAAGGGGCTCACCATCAAGGTTGCTGGGCAGAGGTGCACACAGCAAGTGTGGGGCCCAAAGTAGAGGGCTGTCACTTTGCTTGCCACACACACCCCCACTCCCAGGCATCCTTCTGGGGAATGGCAGCCCTAGGCAGTTTTCTGTGAGTCTGGACAGTTTCTGTCTTGAGAATCCTGTGATATTAGCATCCTTTTTGCAGAAGTCATTCCTTACTGAACTTGGGGATGCGCAAGGTCAAGAGCATTCATATATGAACAAGTCTTGCTGGAACCTGAAGCCAGGGGCCCTGCCTACCTGCCTACCGTGTACTTTCTCTTCCAGAGCTCTGAAGATATTCGTTGCAAATGCATCTGTCCACCATATAGAAACATCAGTGGGCACATTTACAACCAGAATGTGTCACAGAAGGACTGGTAAGGCGCTGTACAACCTGGCTCGTGGCTGCTACAACTAGTTGAAATTACAAGTGTTTACTGGGGTTCTTGGATTCCTGGAGGATGAGCTTGCTCCTGCTTTCCCACTAGAGCCTACAAAGGACTGTTTTGCCCATGGTCACACAGCCAGTTGGGAACAGGACCCAGGTGTCTTGAATTCTAGCTGAGGGGTTTCTGGTCAGAGAAGTGGATTTTGATATTTTGCTTTGATTTGGGTGTTTATTAGTAATGCAAAATGGTAGTAGAGAGATTGGGCGAGGTAGATAGTATGCCCACATACGATGGGACCTTTTGTGTACTTTTGCAAAGCTCTGTTACGTGTGTTATTCTGTACCAGTCTCATTAACACCTTGTAAGGTAGATGGGATAGGTAGTGTTCCCTTTTTATAATTGCAGAGACTAAAACCCAAAGAGGAAATTTCAGTTATACTCCTGGAGTCCTGAATTCATTTCTGGATGCTTCCCTTTAAAAAGGAGAAAAAGAAGCACAGATTCATTCAGAGAAAGGAGACCAGCTTGGTGAAGGGAAGTTTCAACACCATATCCTAGAAGGAGTGGCTTCCTAGAAGGGAGGCTCGACGAGGAGAGGGCTCGGGGACATCTGGTGGCTGACAAAGACCAAGAGCAGGGCAGGCATGCTCTGGGAGGTGGGGCACATGGGAGTGGGTATCAGTTATGTTCAATGTGGTTTTTTGGTGTAGAATTGGAGTCAGTAGAAACAGCTTTAAGGGTGGCTTCAGGGAAACAGATGTAAGTGTGAGCGAAGGAAGCATTTTTAATCCAGGCTATTTTAAGAGCTGGGAAGCCCCATCCTTGGAGGGATCTGAGCACAGATGGGGTGATTCTTTGCTAAGGGCACTGTGGAAGGGATTCGCATCACAAGGAGGGGGTGTCCAGGTCAGGGCCCCTCCTTGGTTGTAGGTTAGTATCATCAGGTGGGCTTTGAGAAAATACAGATTCCCAGCACCACCTACCCCTAAGATTTGGGGTTTTGTTGTTTTCTTTCTTCCCAGCTTTATTGAGGTCCTTTAGACATAGCACTTTGTGTAAGTTTAAGGTGTACAACCTGATGGTTCGATGCACATACATATTGTGAAATGTTACCACAGTAAGGTTAATGAATACCTCCGTCACCTCACATAATTACCGTTTGTGTGTGTGTGGTAAGAACATTTAAGATCTACTCTCTTTACAACTTTCAAGCATATAATACGGTGTTGTTAACTGTAGTCTGCCTCCTGTGCATTCGATCTCCTCCCCCTATGATTCGGATTCAGGAAATACCGGGGAGCAGGGGGAGCAGGAGTAACGTTCTCTTAAAGTTCCTTAGGTGATTACGAGCGGCCTTTGGGAATTTGGAACTTCTCCAGTTCTGAGATAGTCGGAGTGATTTTCCGAGAGGCAGGCTCGCTAGATGTGCAGACTCGGGATCTGGCCGGCCTGGCTTCAAATCCAGGTTGGCTCCTTGTTCATCATGTGACAGGTGACTTCGTGTCCAGAGTACTTCCGTTTCCTCATCTGTAAGATGGATGGCAGTATATTGAATATTGAGTGTGTGCGTGTGCGTGTGCGTGTGCGTGCTTGTACATGCCCATGTCAGAGCCCTTAGGACAATGCCTGGCATGTAGTAAGTGCTGTATAAATGTTAGCTAATATTAATATATATTATCATGCCTTGTTAGAGGCCACATAGGTAATCATCGGAAGACTTAGAGCACAGCCCCAGAAAACGAGCTCCTCTGGTTCACACAACACAGCAGAATGTTTCCCTCTGGTTTCGCCTGTCCTGATGGATTCACAAAGCCCTAAGACGTGAAGTCCTGGGAGGAGCCCCTGTGACCTCCCTCTATCTTGCGGTTATAGCTCAGATAACATCAGTAAATAAATTGATAGACTGAGCCCCACAGCAGATAGTAAGGCTACGTCCCACAGGCAACAGCAGATTTTAGTAGTCCTGTCTCTGGCCTGGGGTGATAAGATGGCCTGCAAACCCAAGCTTGGATGCCCGCAGAGAAAGGAGTCCTGCTCAGGCTATAGTTTATTTTCTTCCCCTTAGAAGTCAGAATTAGGGGATTATGCAATGAACAATCTTAAGTTGAGAACTTGGAGACAGTTCCATTAAGGGTAGTAGGTGGAAACTGAGGCTGGGCAGGATTCTAGGACCCAGCGACAATATTGGCAACCCCCCGGTAGGGGTGGGGACTGGGGGGGGGCTTGACCTGTGGTCTTCCAGCCCTCTGGCGAGGGTCAGAGGAGACCAGTTACATCTTCAGGTCTCTGCCACTGTCGCCGCTCTGCTGTCCCCTGGGTCCACGGCTGGGGGAATACTTGCACCCTTTGTTGTGCAGAGCAAAGCCAGAATGGTCTCAGCTGCGGGCCTCACAGGTCACCGCATTTCTGTTCCTGCGCTGCTGGTGTTCTGCCATCTAGTGGTGGGAGTTCATAACCACACGCCTGTCGGAGGGCAGAAACCCTAACAATGATGCTCTGTTGGTGGGTCTGCCGAGGAGATACGTTGCAGAGGCAGTCCCAGGGTGGGAAGGAACCAAGTAGGTTAGTTCAGTGTCTTTCCGACTTCTAGAAATTGAACCTTTCTAGAGACAGAATCTGTGTTGGAAACACAACATGTGAAACAAAATCAGACCTGGTGCGGAGAGGGACCCGTCTCTCAGCCCCTCCCTCCACCACCTTCTTGCCCAGTGGTTCCTGGGGTACCTAAGAGAACAAAGCCTGAAAGACACTGATGAGTTCAGCCTCCATTTATAATTGAGGAAATGGGGACCCAGAGGGGATAAATAAATTACTACAATCACAGAATATGTGGCGGAGCAGAGAATTAAACCCAGCTTATCTTTCTCCGTCAACCTGTCCCTTAATGTCCTCTCACCAGTCCTTGGAGTCTTTCGATACCACCGATCCCCAGGAAGGTAAATGAAATCCTTAGAGAGCAAGATCATGTTTAGGGTTTTACCGACTCTCAAGAGGCCAGAGACAACAGAAAGATTACAGCTTTCCATTTACTGTTCCCCTAACCCCTTTACAGCCTATTCCCATAACAGGATTCCAGTTTGGAGAACCTGGGTTCGCTCCTCCCGCTGCCCCTGCCCCCCCACCTTGCTTGCCCTTGGCAGGGAGTGCACACATCGCACTGCAGCATTGGCGTGGCCTTCCAAACCGGGACCCCGTGTGGCTCAGAAAGGGAGGCATCTGGTCCTCAGAAGGCTTGTAGGGACTTCTGGAGAAGAGACGGTCCCAGCAGTGATGACCAGTACTGTGCATGAACCTGACCTTGTCCATCGGCTCCTCCCAGAGGTGGCAGCGTGCAGGGTCTGGTAATGGTGCAGTTAGTTATGTAGAAGACCCACTCACGCAGCAAGGAGTGATGTGTTGAAGCTGTTACCCAGAGGTGAAACTGGAATCATCGGGGTTTAGGGAAAATCACGTAGGCTACATACTGGATTTTTAAGGGGAACAGAGGCTTTTAGAGGACATCTCATATTTATTTCCACACCTGATCTTCATATCCCACGTCTTTGATACCTCAGCCAGAAGCCCAGCCTGAGTCTAGAAGGACCCTGGGATAGCTCAGAACAGGCTTGTTTTTTCAGAGACCTGAAAGCCCTATAATACGGTGTTGTTAACTGTAGTCACCGTGCTGTACATTTGACCTGCTGACCGCAGGTCTAGCCCCCACCCCCACCGCTACCGGGGTGTCGCCCATGCTGCCACTGGGTCCTAGAATCCTGCCCAGCCTCAGTTTCCACCTACTACCCTTAATGGAACTGTCTCCAAGTTCTCCCCATTGGCTCTTGCAGGATTCCTGTGAGGGCTGTCAAGTGGTACAACTCCTGTATCCCAGAGAGGAGGACATAGGCCCAGGGCCCCGGACCTGGCCGTCCGTTGCAGTGGGATGCCTGGTTTACCTCTGCGAACCTCCGAGAGTGGTTGACTTTCCCCAGTGGTAATGATCAAGGTGCATTCTCGAGGGCACTTGCTTATGTGGTCTGTGAACTGAACCTGTTGAAACCTGCTGATCTGAAGAAGGCTGAGCCCGATCAAGAGGCCCAAGCAAAGAGCTGAGCACGGGCACAGGCCCCACTGAGACAGAGTGTCACATGGGAAGACGAGCCGAGGATCGGGATTTGGGTCCTGACCTCATTGTGGTGGCGATGCCACTTTGCCTTCCTGAGCTCACTTCCGTCTTTTTAAATGTGGGGCCTGTGATCTTTAGCTCTCCTGGGTCGAGAGCACTGTTAGGTAAAGGCGGGCTAAGTGGGCACGCCATGAGAACGGGACTCATTTGGCAGCAGCTTGTTCCCTGAGCTTGTTCCCCGAGCCCTGCACTGCCAGCCCTGCGCTGGGTGCTGGGAAGCTGGAGGTGGCCTCTGTCCTCGACGAACTTAGCGTCCCCAGGGGGAGACAGTACAAGTAAAAGTGGGAATGCAGCACAGTGTGGTCAGTGCTGTGATAGAGATGAGTGTGGGGAGCTGGCTGCCGTGGGGAGAGGTCAGATCTTTGGGCTGGATCTTGAAGGATGTGTAGGATTCCAAGCGTGGGAAGGGGAGGTGGCAAAACCATGTAGTCCTGGCAGAAGGCAGGAGATGTGTCAAGGAGGGGAGCACGGCTCATTCAGAGAAGAGTCTAGAAGATCAGCAGAGCTGGAGGATGGGGAGTGGGGTGAGGCGTGGCAGGGGATGGGACTGGACAGGGAGGCAGCCTGGAGTGAAATGGAGCCGTGGGTACCCCAGGGGGAGCAGCTCATTTGGCCTCACCCTAGAGGCCCTGTGGGAGGCCTTGACCAGCTTTAGGCTTTCAGCGGGGGGAAGTGACGTGACAGGAGTTTGATTTTGCTAACACCACTGAGCTCCCGGGTGGAGAAGGTAGTAGAGGCACAGGGCTAGATGAGAGGCGCGAGGGCAATGGGAGCCCGGGGCACTGGTCCGAGGACACAGTGATGAGACCTTGAGCTGAGACAGGGCAGTGGGAGCCAATGGAGAAGGTGGGTCTTAGAAATTTTTAAGGAGGTAAAAATCACTGGCATTTGATGGATTCATAGGTGAGAGGAAAAGGTAGCGTCAAAGGTGATTGCCAGGTTTGGACCTGGTCAGCAGAGGGGACGGTAGGGGTGCTCTGTGCCGTTGGGGACACAGCCCAGGGAGCTGGGGCAGAGGGACACGGGAGGGTGGCCGTGGAGCGTCCCTGTGGGCCGCTCTTGTGGTGACTAGCGGGCAGCCTGATGGAAGGGTGCTGGGGGGCGGTCCTGACTAGGGATTCTAGTCTAAGACTCCAATCTGGGCCTCCCCAGCTCTGACTTGGAAATCTTTGGATTGAACGAGCCCATGGGAGTCGGGGCGGCGGGGAGGGGTGCACGGCATGAGATAAGAAGGCAGCTGAGGGCAGCAGTTTGGGAAATGTTGGCATTTTTGGTGCCAGCACCATAGGTGCACTTTAGAGAGCTGGTTCGGGTGGGCCGGGGACAGGTGCTGGTGGGTTGGGAAGGCTGTTCTCCCCACTCCCTGGGAGCCCCTTCTCCTCTGCCCCGCCCTCCCCTCCCGGCCTGCCTGCTGCCGGGGGCCCTGCTCCCACCGCCCCGTCTGTCTCTTTCCAGCAACTGCCTGCACGTGGTGGAGCCCATGCCGGTACCCGGCCACGACGTGGAGGCCTACTGCCTGCTGTGTGAGTGCAAGTACGAGGAGCGCAGCACCACCACCATCAAGGTAGCCTGGGGCTCGGGGCTCGGGCCCACCCTGCTCCCTGGCTGCCCGGCACCCATGATCTTTTGCTGTATTCTGGAACATTCCAAGTGGCTGTGGGACTGGCTTCTGGGCTGGCCTGGTCACAGACACAGGGGCCTGCTTCCCACACCTTCTTGCAGCCAGCTCTGTCTTCTGACATCTGTCCAGTGGCTCCCATTACATGGGGGGCAGGGAACCTGGGCGAGGTGCTTCATGTCACTTTTTTCCTCCTGTTCTTTCCGATTTCCCCCTTCTTCTTTCTTCCATTCGTTCAGTAAGCCTCTTTCAGGTGCCCTTTATGTGCTGGATAACACGCAGGGTGCTGCTAATAGGACAGTAAGGCCGCCCTCCCAGAATACCCAGTCTGACTGAGCTTCCAGAGTGGCCTCAGACTCCTGAAAGGCCCCCTGAGAGCTGTGCATCAGGGCTGGGTGTCTGCGTGGTGGCACCTGGGCAGGAGGGGCTTTGGTCCCGAACCTCGTTCTCAAAGACTGTTGGGTGAGTTCGGGAGAGAAGCAGGAGACACGGCCACCACCGGAGCAAGTGAAGGCAGGGGCCTTGGCCTTTCCTGTGCCACTAGACGGGCTCCACAGGACCACGGCTCACGCTAGCAGAGGCTCATCTACCCGGAGCCTCCCCTGGGGTCTCCTAGTCCGGGTTCTGACTCCTGAGCCAGGCCCTGCGTCCCGATTTCTGACTTAAGCTCTTCCTGGCCAGATTTTCAGCTTACTTCTGCTGGTCCTCTGGAGAGTCTAGAAATAGCATCGAGAAAGGAATTGAGGAGTTTAACGGCACTGCCTAGTCCATCCCGTTTCTCCTGAGGCTCAGGAAGGGAGGTGATGTTCCCTGCTGTCTTACCCAGACCAGGGAGCTGGCAGCTCCTTCCCAGTCCTGCTGTCCTCCCGTGTTCTCACCTTTCTGATGGGAAGCAGCTGTCTGTCCCCCACCTCTCAGTCCTCGCCCCATCAGGCTGTGCAGACTCAACTCCTTTTATCCTCCCGCCTGAGCCAGCCCCTCCTGGAGCGTCTTTCTCCTGCTCTGAACATGCTCCAGGGCCCCCACCCTCTGGGGACCAGATGGCTGAGACCCAGTGCTGAGCCAGGTGTCGCCTCTCCCTATTTGGCAGAAAGGGACTTCCCAACACGGGGCGCTCATCAGACACACTTCCTAATCCCTCAAGTTTCCCTCCAGTCCTCCTCCCTAGGAGGCTCCCCCCACCCCCCAGCTTCAGCCTACTAGAGACTCAATCTGCATTCCCCTTGCCCTTCCCGGGGTACAGGCAAGAGGTCTGACCATTGGCCCTGTTTAAAGAGGCCTGAACGTTGGTGCCCCAGTCAGGGAGGAAGTTGGTCCAGTTGAACTTGACCTTTGACTGAGCTGGGCTTTGACCTGAACGTCCCAAGGTTTCTCTCTTTTATCACTCATCACAGTCCATTTGGGGCCAAGGCTGGGATCAGAAGCCAGTGATGGCCAGGCGTTGTGGAAGAAGAAAAAGCATGTGAGCCGGAGTCAGTAAATCTGTGTTCAGGTTAAAAACCTCTACCATTTGCTAACCTTGGGACCTCGGTTCATGGTTCTCAGTCAGGTGAGTGCTGGCTGCCCAGCAGGCATTTGGACACGAGTGAAGGTGCTTCTGTCGTCCCGGTAACAGAGGTGTATTAGTGATGCCGCCATGGCTACTGGGGGGCGTGGAGAGTCCAGAGCACCACACTGGGAGGCACTGAGTTAGCCTCACTGAATCTGTCTTTTCTGTAAAACGGAAGTTACTGCAGCTTGTGAGCCTCTCCGTGTACGGAAGAGATTTGTCATTCTGTCACTGGCTGTCACCTCCATGCAGGGTGACTGACGGGAGGGGAAGATGTGGCCTCCAGCCTTCAGGGCACACCTTCTCGCCAGCCTGTCTCCCTCCGCCCGTTGGCGTGCCCTCTTGGGACTGGACCTTCCCACCTGTCCGCCCGCACTTGGCAGTGGGGAGGGAGCCCTCATGCCCTGGGGCTCAGCCTCAGGCCTCTCCACCAGCCGGTTCTTCCCTGCTCTTACTGTGTGTCCTGTTGCTTTCCACCCTTTCTTGGGGAGAGCCAGGTAGGCCCCGCTTCCGCACCCCTGGGAGCATCTTGGGGTGTCAGGATCCAGGTGCTTTCCTTCATAATCTGTTGTCTTTATGTCCGCTATTCTTGTGGGATCCCCTCAGTTTAGGGCAGAGCTGGCAAATATGTGGAATAGGGCCCCCCTGTCCCTTCTGTCTTTGCCTGCAAGCCCACAGCCTCTGGGCCCTCCCCCAGTGTGGCGCTCGAGGCAGCCCCTGTCGCCGCCGCACGCGCATGGCCGTCCTGGACCAGAGTGTTGGTTCACGGGGCCGGCCGGCTCTCTCCCTCAGGTCATCATTGTCATCTACCTGTCAGTGGTGGGGGCCCTCTTGCTCTACATGGCCTTCCTGATGCTGGTGGACCCTCTCATTCGAAAGCCGGATGCGTACACCGAACATCTGCACAATGAGGAGGAGAATGAGGTAACTGGGGCTTTGGGTGCCAGGGCCCTGAGCTCCGAGCCTGTGAGTCCCCAGCGCAGAACCAGAGTAGCATCGCGGAGGCCTAGGTGGGGCTCCATGTCCCTCCCCCCCCCATGCTCCGATTTGCTCTTCTCCTGTTCAGTGTCCTACACGTCACCCAGACTCCAGAGTTTTCCTCGGCAGGGAACCGCCCGTTGCACTTCCACATGAAGCAGGAGGTGGCCCTGCAGTGTTCCTGATGCCTGGCATCGGCCTGGATGCATGAGTCGGGGGGGTGGGGGCGGGGGCATATGTTGCGTTGTCCTGCCTTTCCGGGCTGAGGGGAAATGGACCAACCAGGGCCAGTCACGTGTAGACGCACGTCATATCCTGGTTGCTCAGACACTGAGCAGGTGTCAAGTGGGTGGTAGACTTGGAGATAGCACGTTTATTCTTTAGTGATTCTGTAGACATCTGCCGAGTGCCTGCTCGACGCAAAGCACAACGTGGGCCCCTTAAGGGAAAAGTAGGATTTTAAGGGCCAATGAGTAGTAAGGTAGATAGTGGTGCTGAGGTGCTTGAGGAATTTGGAGCATTTCGAGGATAAGGTAGGCATGTAGGAATTGTGGCAAATAGAGTTGGCCAGTAAGTTTAGACCAGATTATCACTGGCCTCAAATGTCAGGCTAAGGAGTTTCAACGCCACTAGATAACGAAGGGAACCACTGACCCCAGGCAGCCCGCGAACCCCTCAGGTCAGGGTTGGCGGGGCTCAGGCCAGGCCTGGCATGGCTAGCAGCCGCTGTCACCCTCCTCCATCTGTCCCCATGCTGAGGGGTTACGGGCGCCCTGCAGAGGAAGCCCTGGGTGGGAGAGAGGTGGGCTGCAGTGAGAAGCTCTTGGTGGGAGCGAGAGGTGGTGCGCGTGTGCGGCTGGCCCAGCAGGGCTGCGGTGAGCCAGCGTGCTCTCCCAGGGAGGCTCCTCATCCTTATGCCCGGAGCTCGCCCTCTGTGGGACCACACAGCCGCCAGGGCAGCCTCAGAGCGGTGGTATGCGAAGGCAGGGCAGGCCTTGCCGCCGCGCTGCCCTGAGGGGTGGGCTCTGGGCAGTTGTGGAAAGCACAGACCAGTCTGTCAGCTCGGACCTTAGTGCTGCGTATCTCCAGACTGAGGGATGGAGTGCGGGAACGAGCATGCATACAAAGGGGCTTGTAGGGTGAAGCATCTCAGCCATGTCCTGGGAGAATAAGTTGAAGAAACTGGGAGGTGTTGAGCTTAAAAAAAAAAAAACCAAACCAAACTCAAGGAGATACATGATAGCAGCCTTCCAGTGTTGGTGGGAGAGAGCTTAGTCTCACCTCTGGTAAAGCCAGGGGTACAAGGACCCATAGTTGGGAGTTAGGAGAGGGAGATTTAACACGATCTAAGAAGTCTTCTTGCAGATGACACAGTTGATAATGGGTTGGGTGGGCTCCCTCGTAAGCGAGTGTGTTTGGGGTCACTGGAAATCACTAGGCATTGGCTAAACTGCCACCAAGCTGTCACAATTTAGAACATGTCAAGCACCGGGTTGGAGATGGGAAAGGGCGGTCCCTCCCCACCCCCCCCCCGCCAAGAGGGTCCGGGGCTCAGATCGCCGTGTGCAGCCACGGGGCGTCGTGGGTCTGGGCCAGCACAAGCACAGGGACGAGGCCGGGGAAAGAGGGAGGCCTGGCCATCCCACGGGCCCTCTTGCTTCTCCTGGGTATGTGGCTGGACCGATCCCAGTCTGCCCCCAGTCTCCCACTGACATGAGTTTGGCCAAAGGGGGAGCAGAGAGGATGAGCCTCGCCCCTTGGAGCTGGGGCCTGGGAGGTGGTGGCCCTGGCAGTTGGGTGGTCTGTGTTCAAGAGGAAACCTTGCGTGCCTACCTGGTTATTAGTGTACAGTAATAGCAGCTCTGACGGGGAGGGGCATCGCTAATAAACACTCGGTGATTAGGGGTAATGTGGTAATTGCAGTCCTGGCTGGGGGAGTAATTGAGAGATGCAGCCCCGTGATTACACAGCCCATGCTGCGATTTCTCTGGAATGCATGGCTCTTGGGCATGGCCTTGTTGTGTCTCCTGCCGTCCTGGATGTGGTGCCAGAGGGGAGGGCAGCTTGCCATCTCTGGGTCTAGGCCCAGGCCCCTCTCCCCCAGGAGACCCGGGCGCTACCCACTCTGAGGCGTAAGTCAGAGCTGCCTCTCTTTGTGTGGGGGGGCTTTAAGGGGAGAGGGGGGTTAGATGTGGCCAACGAGTTCCTGAGAGCAGATCCCAGATCCAAGGGTGTATATTCCCTGGGTGCGGATTTTGGCCGAGTGAGGAGGAGTGCCCTACGAGGAAGTGCTATCTGGCCACGTACCCTGGGGGCCTGCGGGGGCAGTGGGGTGCCTTAGGCAGCTCTGAAGCTGAAGCTGGCAAGCCCATGCTACACACTCTAGGGGAGATTTCCTGCCCTGGGAGAGAGCGGTGGGAGGGATGACACCCCTCACCTGCTACCCCGACGTTCTAGAAGGAAATAAAAGGTGGTCAGTCTGATGCCCTGACCTGAGGTACAGCCATCTGTGCACAGAGTGCAGCTCCCCGGTACCTGGAGGGTGGTTAGGGGAGCACCTCGGGGCAGCTGTGAGTGGGGTCTGCTCACGCGCTCAGCACCCATAGCACGCACTGCCCCTTAGTCTCGGCACTTGGCCCGGCTTCCCATCCCCTCCCCTCATGATTCTGTGTGGTGCCCCCAACTTAGGTGTTCCCAGGTCATCCCTCCTGGGGGTTCAGCAGCTCCATTTTTTTCCCATGCACCGGGCTTCTCTTCTTCCCTCTGGCCTCTCAACTCCTGTGGGCCGCACTGTGTAGATTTACAGAGCTCATGTCTGCCCTCAGGGGTTGAAGCCCCAAGACAGAGCCCAAGCCAAGTGAATGAGCCATAAAGCAGTGGGTGAGATCAGGTGTTAGGAGATGGCAGTCAGGGAGAAAGCTAGGTGCTTTGGCAAGCTCTTTATTAGACAGGGGCTGGGGACTTCTCCTCTTCCTGTTAGTTCGGGAAGGAAGGCTTCCTGGCAGAGGGGGTCATCCGAGCCAGCTCAGAAGACGCATGGGAGAGTGACAGCTCAGCTGCTGTAGGGACACTGGAGTCAGCGCCAATGATCTCGTCTCTCCAGAGACCCAGTGTCCCAGCCTTGGATGGTGGGGGGGACTCTGCTGACCCACCTCTCTCAGTGCACATGGGGCAGGGAGGGGGGGGGGGGGGCAAGGAGAGCAGGTCCCAAGGCCACCTGGCCAAACAGCGGCAGAGCCAGGGCTGAAGCTGTGTCTCTGGGGTATTAGTGGTCTGGAGAGTGTTTCCCTTAAGAAGGAAGCAAGAAGGATGGGGTCTCCCCTGGGGTAAGGGATCTAGCTTTCACTCCAAAAGGAAGAAAGTTGGAACGGGACCTCTCAGGTTCTTTGGAAGTTTGCCTAGGCCCCTATAACTCAGTGACCTTGGGGAGGAAACTGTCCAGGCTCCGTGCCCCTGCCCCACCCCCTACCCCAAGTCTGGGATCCAATCAGAGATGAGATCTGGGGATTGGATCACTTCCCAGGTTTGGGGGCCCTTGGCTCCATTTCCCCAATTCCTGTAGCCAGGAGCTCTCCTGCCCTGGGGCGAGAGGTCTGGAAGAGGAAGGGAGGCCTCCACCACAGCCCCAGCCCCAGCACCCCCGAGGAGGGAGATGAAAGCCTGTCGTGTTCCTTTTGAAAGTGCTGGCAGGCCTCAGTGGGCCCTGATTGCTGAGCACTGCCTCCCCTGGGATTCCGGCAGCATTAGGCCTAATCCCCAGGCTCAGACACCCTTTGAAAGGAGGAAGCAAGCATGTTTGCTAGGGCAGAAACGGCAAACAGAGCTTTTTAGATGTACGGGTTTGGCCCTCTTTGAAGAGCGAGAAATAAGGGTTTCCATGCGGCTCTGGGTGTCTCTGCTCCTCGCGGCATGAACACCCTGGGCTCTGAGGGGTCCTCAGAGATCTCAGCCTGCGGGGGCTGGGTACGGTTCTAGGCCCCCGGTGTGCGAGGGACGTATGGGGAACCGAAGAATGGTGGTGATGAGGGCATCTGGGGTCGTGAAGGAGCCGGAGTGATGAGAAGGTTCAGGGTCCCCGGGACGGCCGCCCTTCTTGTGCAGGGATGGTCGGGCAGCACACAGCTGAGGGCCCTGGCCCTGGGAGGCTGACGGAGAAACTTGAAGAAGACACACTGATGGGGACAGTTCTCCTTTGGGGGCGGACAGAAGAGTGTGGGATGCAGCCACTAACCATTTCTAGAGCGTCCAGTGGGAGGCTCCCAGCACTGTTGTCAGGAGCCGGGCTTTGGAACCATAGCTCTGGGTCGGAGTCCCACTCTGCCAGTTACTAGCCATGACGCATAATCTCTTAGTGTACTTTTCTCCATGTGGAATGGCTGTAATTGTTCTAACCTCAACATCGCTGTGATAATGTGTGCGCCACTTTGACAAGTGTTTGTTCACTCCTAAGAATGAGACCTTTCTGTGCGGTCTGAGCACATCAGTGGCATGGTGATTATTGGGGCGGCACGGGCAAAGGCTGGGCGGTGAGGGGCCGCCACGTGGACCCGGGTGGCTGCAGGGCTGGGGGGCGTGGGGGAGTGTGCGCTCAGCCAGCCCAGAGGCCTTGATGCTCTGCCCACATGCGTTCTGTCGGGGTAGCCGAGTCAGCAGGCAGCGTGTCTGCGTGGGAGCATGGCATTACGGGATGTCCTAGGACCACGGCTGGCAGCGAGTGGGAGTCAGGGAGAGCTTTGCAGCAGAGACGCGGCGGGGTTTGGCTACAGCGGGAAGGCTTTGGGTTAAACTTGGAAAACTGAGGGCGGTCATGTAGTCCCCTTCCGGAAGGGCTTTGTACCTGGGCCATTCCGAGCTGCGTGACCGGGTAAGTGACAGCACTGCCTGTCCTGCCCCCACTCCCGGGACTGGGGGAAGGGTGGAGGGAGCGCAGCTCTAAGTGGGGATTCTTTTCCTCTGTCCTCTTGTCCTCAGCCCGGTGCTCCTGCGCGGGCCGGGCAGCTTTCCTCTGGGCCGCGTTGACGGTGGTCGTCAGCTCTGGCCTGTGCACACCAGGATTTGGGGCCTCCCAGGCCCGGCAAGGAGAGCCTGGCCTGAGGTCCCTGATTCCTGGTGCCTTACTCTGATCTCGTGGAAAGATACCGGCTTGCTTTTTTTTTTTTCCACATTGGCTCCCTCTTAGGAGCAACCAGCCAAAGAAGCAGCCAGCAGAGTGCTGGGGTAGGAGAACACAGACATGGGTTCCAGCCCCCACTCCGCCACCACAGGGCTGTGTGACCTGTGCCTCAGTTTCCTCGTCTGCAGATGGGAGTAATGTTACCCAGTACCCCCAAGCCTGGGGAGAATCCACGTAAAGTACTTAACAGAGCCCGTGGCACACAGTGACACTTGTCATCGCCATGCTAGTCTGGTCGCACCGGGCACCCCCTGGCACCCCGTCGGGACCCAGGCGCCTTCCTCCTCTCGTAGCTGCCCTCCTGCCTCCCTGAGTTGCCTCAGAGGGAAGGGGCTAGAAATGGTGTGATTTCTCTCCCGCCTCCAGCTGCCATTCTGCCCCAGAACAGGCAAGGATGAGGCCCCACTCTGGGCCATCTCTAGAACAGACATGGAAGCTTTAATACCTTTTAATCAGACTATTAGCAGTGGAAACACGGAGCCTCTCAGCAGCAGCTTTCCCCCACTTAGGAGCTGTTTGTTAAGACTTTACATGAAGGGGAAACAAACGATACTGTGGTCATGCGGTGAATTTCAGCATGTTCCCTTAATGCTCTGTTCTTGGCTTCCTCTGCCTTCCCCTCCTCAAGACGTTCTCTGAGCTGCAGAGCCCTCAAGGAGAAGCTGGGCTGAGGCTGGCCCATCCCTCCAAGCCTGCCTCCGGGGCTCACACCCCGGCACTCCTCGTGGGCCCCGGAAGGGACAAGATGAGAGGTGGGGAGGGAGAGAAGCCCCTTGGGCCCCCGAAGCCAGGGCAGCCAGGTCCCGGTGGGGCTTCAGTGCCCATCGCCCCTACCCGGCCACCCGGAGGCTTGGCCTTGGCCCCCGGTAGCAGCCGGCTGGTGCAGCTGAACCAGGAAGGGACGGGATTGAAAAGTGGTGCGGTGCCATGGTCCTTTTTCAAAGTCAGCTCCCTCTGGCAGCAGTCTGCCAACTCTCTCCCCCTTTCTCCCGCCTCGGAGACCCCAGAGCTAGTGTCTGCTGTGAATTGAGCGCTTGCTGTCTGCCAGGCGCCACCAAAGGCTTTGCTTTCCTGGTCTCATGAAGAGGCATCTCTTGCCGTCCCCGTCTTACGGATAGGGACATAGGTTCCAAGAATGAGCTGACCTGCCCAGGGTCCTATTCCGATAGGTGTCAGAGCCAAGATTCAGAGCCGGGTTTGTCTGATTCCACGGTGTCCTCAACCCCTGAGCTGAACTGCCAGGGAAGGAGAAAATGAAACGTTTCTTGAGCTCCTACTCCGTGACGGCCAGAGTACTAAGAACTTTATATATATGATTTTATTTAACCTTGCCGTACCCATCTCCTCATCCTAAATCTTGTTTTTCAGAGTATGGGTCACAAGCCATTAGGTCATGAAATCAGTTGTGAGTCATAGCCAGCATTTTAAAAAAATGAAGGAGAGCAGAGCAAAGAATATCAGAATGCCTCATACTTAAGTGTCTTGTAAAACTTGTTTATTGCGTATGCATATGTTTGTGCACACACACTGGGTCGTGAGGTACCTGTTATTTCTGCTGACAGGACAGTCAAAGAAGTCTGCAAAGACTGGCTTTATTAAACTGAAGCTTGGAGAAATAGTCACTTGTCCAGGGACCCAAAGCTGCCAGGTGGCTAAGGCTGTCCCTCTGTCCCAGCTCCCACTGCAGGCCTCCGAGATGGGCCCCCTTGGGGGCCGGGGGGGCGTGGGGCCTGAGACAGGGAGAAGATGGCCCCTCGGAGCCCAGTCTAGAACCCAGGAGTCCTGACTCTGGGCTCAGTGCGCCCCCTGCCTGAGGCTGTCAGCACCTGCGTCCTCGGTGTCGCTGGGATCGGCAGCTCTGCGGGCCCAGGAAGCCTTCCTCAGGGTCCTGGACCCGGACCCCCCAGGGAGGCCTTGTCCCTCACGAGACAGTGACTCAGCTCTGCGGCGACAGTGAACTGCCTGCCAGCCTCAGCCCTAGCCGGCCACCTCTCTGCAACTGCCAGCTCTCTGCCTCCCCTCCCCTCGCCTCACCCACCCCTCCCTTCTCCCCAGCCTGGCAGCTGCGAGGTGACAGAAGCCGTGCCAGCGCAGGGCATTAGAAGCAAAGTTGCATTTACTGGGAGGCTCTGGGCTTAGAGAGGTGTGCTAATCCCTTAAGAGATGTGTGGCAGGAGATGAGAGGCAGGGAGAGCGAGGGAGGAAATCCCCACGGGGGTGTGGGCCTGGCCCTCGGCTCTAATTCCCCCCAAAGATCAGGTTGGGGTCCTGCAGGAAATGCATGGGCTCCGGAGCTTCAGAGGCAGAGAGGTGGTAATTAGGGGAGCTGCTGCCTTTGACAACAGAAGCGGTTCCGAGAGCAGAGGGGAAGGGGATCAGCCGGGCACACAGAGGAGGAGCTGAGCTATCCTAACCTGTCAGAGGAGAGTGGGCCAGGCGGGCTCTGGAATGGGAGTGCCGGGGTGGATTTCCATCCCTGCCACACTCCCTGAGTGAGGGACACGCCTTCTTTGCCGGGGGCAGTCAGCCGGGTGTCCCAGCCCCTGGCAGAGCAGTGCCCGTGCACACTCCTCAGTGGGCCCATCTTCCCCACTGGTACCCATGTGCTCCCTGCCCCGGGAGGCCAGGCCCTAGTGCCCGGGTCGTCCTGCTGTCCCTGGGCGGTGGCTGGCAGGGCGGGGGGGTTCTGCAGCCTGGTGCCCGCCCTGGCGCTCACCGATGCGTTTCCTCAAGCCACAAAGGGCATCAGGGCTTCTGTGCTGACCCCCTGAGGTCCTGAGGCCAACACTCAGTATTCCTCCTGAGGGTTAGAAATTGGCCAGTGGGGTGCAGTTGGGGACCCAATTTGAACTACAGCTGTGTGGTAACTGGGGCCCTAGATAATGCTCCTCCCAGAGCGCCCCCTTTCCCAGGGCGCCCTACACATTCTCCGAACCCCGAGCCTGCCACTGGCCTGGTGCGCTGGGCGAGGCCCTTGAGCAGCCCCCAGCCGTCGAGGAGGGCCAGCCTCCCAGTCTCGGGTGGGGGGGGCTCAGCCTTTGGGACTGCTGTAGGGGCATTTTTTCCGTGTCGGGTTTCCGAGACCCGCCCCGGCTCACCGTGCTGAACCTTCTCTCCTGTCTCTTACCCTGCAGGATGCTCGCTCTGTGGCTGCCACCACTGCCTCCCTGGGGGGCCCTCGAGCAAACACCGTCCTGGAGCGCGTGGAGGGCGCTCAGCAGCGGTGGAAGCTGCAGGTGCAGGAGCAGCGCAAGACAGTCTTCGATCGGCACAAGATGCTCAGCTAGGTGGGCCGGCGAGGTTGGGTCAAGGACCAGAGGCCACGGCTGCCAGCTTCCAGGGCTGGGCAGAGCCAGAGGCCCCTTCCCCAGCCCTCGGTGCCACCCGTCCCAGGATTTCTCTTTAGAAGCCCATGGCCTTTTTCCTTCTCCTCCCTCTCTTTAGAAAAGGTGTCGTCTGCCGATGGAATCTGGGAAGAGTGGTGGGGTCCCTGATCTCGGGTTTGCCTGCTCCAGTCTTCGGGCTTGAGGGGAGGGGGTGGCAGGCCAGACCGGAGCGGAGACGCTTCAGGTGGCCTCAGGATTGGAACAGTCTGTACCTCCTTACTTCACCCCTGCCACCCCTTCAGCTCCAAAGCTTGGGAGTGTCCTTACCCTTTGCAAGATGGAGCCGGGTCATCAGGAGCTCAGTGTGTGGGAGGGAAGCAGTCAGCATGTGCCCCTTCTCTGCCTGGTTCTTCTGGCCACCTTCCTCCCGACCCTGATACCTCAGCCCCAGCTCAGCCTGCTTCCAGCCCTCAGGACGGCTCTGATGGGGCAGCTGATGCCACTGAGCTGCCCTGTCTTCAGGGCACACCCAGACACTTGTCCCCCCCCCACACCCTTCCACCAGCGTACAGCAGTGTCGCTGCGCCTCGCTCCCTGTGGCTGCTGGCCCCTCACTCTCACCTCAGGGGGCCAGGCCATCCCCCCGCCTCCCCAGGTCTGCAGTCGCTGAGCCACACAGTTGGTGGGACCACGTGACCAGGAGGCCGAGCAGCGGGTCTGAATACCACGGCGCCTGTCCTGGGATTGTCGCTCGGCTCTCATTCATTGTACCAGTGCATGGAGAGAAACGTTTGTCCTTCCGTTGTCTGTAGACCAAGGAAGCCATCATTAAATTGTCTGATTTCTCTCACTTTCTGGATTTCAAGAGGTCTAGAGCGCTGGGCGTGTTTCACAAGTGATCTGATAAACGCTGCTTCTCAGAGAGGGGACAGAGAACGTGGTCCTTACTAGGTCCGGGCAGAGAAGCAGAGCTTAGACAGTCCCGGTGGCTGTGGCAGGGCCCACGGGGTTCCTGGCAGAGGCCCGGGGCTCGCCAGGATTCCTGCTCACTTGACGGGTGGGGACCGGCCCCTCACAAGCTCTATCCACTGGCCCTGGGGAATTAGCCTGAGATTTGATTTGTGTTTCATCTTTGTGGGAGATTCCCCCTTAAACTCTGAACAGGGCCTGCTGTCAGTATCTTACAGATACAGTAAAAAGTGCTTGCTGCAAAATCCATACGTTTTCCCTGATGAAAACCCACAGCTATTCAGAGGGGCTGGGGCAGCCAGGAAAACAGAACTGCCTGGGAGCAGCAAGTGTGCGCACCGTCAGGGGCCCCCCATTCCCTCCTGGCAAGTGCAGCGCGGGGTGCGTCCAAGACCCCGCAGAAACAGTGCACCTAGAGGGACCAGGGGGGTCTAACTGAAGTTTTTGCCCTTGGGTTGTGTGAACAAACAGGTATTTAGAAGCTTTGTGTGCAGAGCCCCATGCTGGTTCTTGGTGAGAGGTGGGGGCCAGGAGAATAAACATGAGGTGGGGATTTCAGTTTGCCAAGATTTGCCCAAGTTCAAAGTCCAGTACAAGCACTAAAAGGGATGGGAGGGGGTGAACATGCAGATGGGGCTTCCGGGAAGAGCAGAGACTTGGGAGTTGGCCTTGCAAGCAAGCGAGGGACACAGCTGAGAAGGGACCAGAATGATTGTGGGATCCTGCACAGATATGCTAAGCCAGCGTGAAGGTTTACGGTGGGGTTGACAGGAGCTACATGTGCCCCGGACGGGAGGCCAGGCAGAGGAGCCAGCCCTGGTTTCTACCGTGTTTGTCTGCCTGGTAGAGACGCAGCACCCACTAGGGCCACCCACTGCTCTCGAAGCCTGGTGGGGGGGGGGGGGGGGGAGGGGTTTTTTTTCAGGGGGGGGGTGGGGACTTCAAGGGGGGGACCAAATTGGGTCTTTTCTAAAGTGGGCAGATGGGTGTGTTAACTTGTTGAGAATAACCAGTCCAGCAATGGGTGTCTAACGCTGTTGGGTCCCCACTAAACCACACCGCCTAGGGGAAACCTTGAGTCCTGTGTGTCTCTGAGTTTTGGTTAAGTCCTGCAGATGATCCAACCAGGTTTTGGTGGTTTTAAGGATTTGATATGAAGCAAGCAGTTGTCACCATAAATAAGCCAAATATCTGGAAATAATTTAAAATTAGAATGACTGTTCACTTTACATAAGAATTCCTAGTAGCCAAAATACCTAAATATGCTTCACCTCACGCACAAAAAATTGATTTTTAGATGACTACTGAAGAGTGTAGCTCATCTTTCTATGGATGATGAAAGAACAGGGGGCCCAGCAGGAGAGTTTACTGCTTTGCTCGTCACCTGGAACAGAGATTAGGATCCCTGCCATTGATGACAGAAAAGAGCCGAAGTGACACGCTATCCCATCTCATGTGGTGCGACATGAATGTTAGTGTCGTGCTCAGAAATCCTGTGTTTCCCATCAAACCCACCAGACATACTGTAATGGATTGGACCTACCTGGAAGACACTGATTGGGTTTGGCCCCGGGGATTAGAGCCTTAGAATCGGTCTCCATGGTTTAAGGCTAGCACTTATCCTCATGTGGTTCAAAGAGAAGTGACACACAGGGCACGGACAGGGAGAGGCCAGCACGCTTCCTGGTGGATTCTCCTCTATTCCTCACTCAGACCCACCCACTCCATCTCCCTTGTACTCTTTGTTTCCTTGTATCCACCATACTCATCCACCAGCAAAACCCCAACCATGGATCCACAACCCAGCCTGACTTCTCTGCTCCTCCCTGGGCAGCTCTGCTCTGCTTATGAGAGACTAGTTTCCACCCCCCACCTCCTCCCTACCTTTGGGGCGGGGGTGGGAGAGCATTAATCCTTTGGTATGAATCCTTTCTCATGGTTCACTCTGGAGGTCACTAGGCAACCTTCCTGTATTTCCCCTTCTCCCTACCCTAGAAGATCTTACCTTGCTACTTCAAGAAAATCAAGACCAGTGGGTGTGATCTCTCAACTTCCTTACTCCCCTCTGCAAGTTTTTCTTCATACTTATCTTGGCCTCCTTTGCTGTGGTCTTGGGAATAGTATGTCCCTCCTGTTCAAAGCCAACTCACCCATCCCCTTCTTCCTGGGACCTCTATCATCTCTTCAACCTCACCTTATTTCCTGGTCCTTCTCAGCCTGTTAACAGGTTCAGGTCTTCTGCCCTACAAAGAAATTTCCATGGGCTCCACATCCACCTCCTGCCCTTTCGGTCCTTCACCCCAAGCCCTCCAGAGGCAAGGTCATTGATGACTAATTGCCAGACCCAGAGGATGTCCTTGGTTCTTCTCTTTCTGCCCCCGCCCCCCACTACATTTGATACTGTGATCCTTCTTCCTTCATGAAATTCTTCGCTTGGCTTCTGGGACCTTGCCTCTTTGGTCCTCCTTGCCCTTTCTGACCATCCCTTCACTTCTCCCTAAATATTGGCTATTTCTCAGGCTTCCATTCCCAGCTTACATGACTCAATCTAATATTTCATGTCTAAGTACTCTCCCTGAAAGTCTATTCTCCTTTGTGATTTTCTGGTATTGACTCTAGAATCTCTCTCTAGCCCAGACCCGACCCTCGAGCTCCAGGCTCGTCTACCTGGCTCTCAGCTGGATCCTCCCACTGGGTGCCTCAAGCCTGTCAAAATACGCATGTCCAAGATTAAGCTCATCTTTAATTGGCTTTTATATTCATTATCTGAATCGGTTGTAGCCCCACCCACCAACTTGTTCAAGCCAGAAACCTGGAGGTCATTCAATTCTTGATTCTTCCCTTTTTCTGCGATGCCTATGCCCCCGTCATTCACAAAATCCCACCAACTTGACCTTCAAGTACAGCTGACTCTTGAACAACAGGAACTGCTTTGGTCCACCTATATGTGGATTTTTTACAGCACAGTACTGTAAATGTATTTTCCTTATGATTTTCTTAATATTTTCTCTAGCTTACTTTATTCTAAGAATATAGTACATAGTACATATAACATACCAAATATGTGTTAATCGACTGTTTATGTTATCAGTAAGGCTTCCAATCAACAGCATGCTATTAGTAGCTAAGTTTTGGGGGAGTCGAAAGTTATATGTGGATTTTCAACTGCGCGGGGGGAGGGGGGGTCGGCGCCCGTAACTCCCACATTGCACAAAAGTCAACTGTAGTTCAGGAATCTGTCCCCTTCCTCTGCCCCTACTACCACTCCCCAGTTCACACCTTCATCATTTCTCTCAGGATCATGCCACTTCCCTCCCTCAGAACCATAAAGGGCTCCCCCACTTCCTAAGGCTTGCGGCCATGATCTGCCCATACCTAGGCCTTTAGCTCCAGAGCAAACTGGTGGAGTTGCCCGGTGGGGCCGTTGGTAGCGAGAAATTGATGGGTCCTCCACAGATGGGCTCACCTCGGGGATGTGGGCTGCAGCTGCCAGGGACACAGCTCATCCTAAGCCCCCTGCGAGGCTCAGCGTCTTGGGCGGGAGGCGTTGGCAGAAGCTGCCCGAGCCTCTCACCAGCTCCCACCGTCGCTAGCTCGCCCTGGGGGGGTTGAGGCCAAGCAGAGCTTGGAGCGATGGAAGGGCTAGAAGGGGGGGTGCCTAGACCTTTGCTTCGCTTCCTCTTCCTGACCATTTGCTCTCCAGGCACAGGGGACTGCTCCAGGCTCCGGGGAGCCAGCAGGTGGGGGTGTCAGAGTGTGGGCCTAGAAGCTGGAAAGGACCTGGCTGCTTTGGCCGGCCCCTCACCCTCTGAGCCAGCCCCGCCCTCTGTAATAGTACCATGGCCCAGGGCCTGGCCCGTGGCAAGCGCTCCTCAGGAGATGGCTGCCATTATGAGGGCCTGCCCCAAACTCTCCCCCTAATATCAGTCCTCCATTTAGTAAAGCGAGCGGGGCAGTTAAAAGCATGACCTCTGAGCCAGTAGCCTGGGTGCAGATGCTAACTCTGCCCCCTACTGGCCAGGCAACTGTGAGCACATTTTAAAGCCTTACGTGCCTTTGTTTGCTCACTGTGAAATGGGGGTAATTACCTCCTTCCTTGGGTTGTTGTAAGGAATAAATCGTTAATGTGTATAAAACACTTAGAACAATCCTCGAACGTAAATAAGCACCCGGTGAGTATTGGCTCTTCTTACTCACTTCACTGTCATTACTAGTACAGCATAACCTACCCATCCGGTCAAGGCTCTGTAGATTCAACAGGGAATTCCTACGTGGCATGATGGGGGCCCCCAGGGCTCCAGGAAACCCTGACCTCCTCAGCTAAATCCCACTCTTGAAGTTCTGCTCAGAACTCCCTGGGGGTGATTATTTGGTGGCTCTCTTGCCCAGTGACATCTCTGCTCCCTAGGCTTTGAGCTGAGCTCGGAGTCAAGGCCAGAGGCAGGCCGACCCTGTGCGCCCCCGCTCCTCTGATTACTGCATCGGGGTGGACACGGAGGGCAGGGCTTCAGGCTGGGAGTCAGGAGCTCTGGTCCCGCCCTGGCTCTGCTGCTCCTTGCTGGGTGACCTCAAACAGCAGGCCTCCTGTCTGAGCCTGAGCGTCTCCGGATAGAATGAGGACACCCAGCCCATTGTTGCCCAAAGAGCAGTTCATGTGAGCGTGGTGATTGTAGGGGTTCCCCAAAGAGTACTTTTCATTCTAGTAGTTATGTAATTATTTTAATGAGTATTAGGAAAAAAACGCAATCAGCACATAAATTTCGTGATTTCGAGGAAACTGGTGCTAGGTACAAGTGAGAAGGGGGGACGCGAGTGCATATGAAGAAAATATTAGTGAAACAGTCAGTACAAATGGCAGAAATTTGGAAGAGGCTGGGTGCTGATGATGCTGGTTTGGGACCCCTGAAGTGGTCGCTCTCTCAAGTACCTTCAGACCTGACATCTGCAGGCTACCCAATCTCCCTAGATTTCAGTCTCCCCCTGGTTGAAGGGGGGTGCCAGTCAGTAGCGAAGGAGGGTCTTCTCTAGCTTCTACTGGTGTAGCAGGGCCAGGGGAGCTCAGAGCAGGCACCAAGGGGACCCACGCCCCGAAACCCTCGACCTGGGACCCACCAAAGGACACTATAGCGCAGTGATCAGGGGCATAGACACGGGAGCCAGGCCGCCCAGGGCCCAGTCCCCGCGCTGCCTCTTCCAAGCCCTATGAACTTGGGCAAATGAATCTGTCTTCGTTTCTTCGACCGAGAAGTGGGAATATTAGCTTATCTCGCGGGGTATTGGAAGGGGTCGGTGTGCACGTGTGAGCGGAACAGGGCCTGACGAGTAGTAAGTGCTCCGTGGTGTAGTTTGTAACCACTTGAGGGAAAGGAGTGTCTTCCCCTGCTGCTGAGAGGGCTCCCGTGGGCTCCCCAGGCACTTCGTGCAAGGAAACAGTATGGGATTCACCGCAGAGGTGAGGGTGACGAGGCAGAGGCTAGAACACAGGTCTCCACGCCTCTACCTCGTCTAAGTCAGTAAGCTTGGCCGGAGCTGGGCTCTTGCTTTGCAGAAGGCTAAACTAGCTGGCTGTGTGCTAGGGCAAGCCCTGCCTCTCTGGGTGCCAGTTTCCGTGGCCTGGGCGGCCTCCAAGGGGCCCCTCCAGCTCTGGCACGAGGCAGTTTTGTGGAATAGCCTTCTGCGGCCCGGTAGTCCCCAGTGGCACACGGCAGCCCCCAGCCCGGCAGTGCAAGTAAGCCCAGCCCTGGAACCGTGTCCCTGGAGGGCCACTGCACCCCGCTGAGTGCCCCATTCACCCCCAGGAGTGCCCAGTGATCACAACAGCTCCCAACACCCAAACTGGGGTCATAAAGCCACTCCAGAGAGAGGGTTGTCTTCCCCTAAGCATAAGGACCGCCGCCACGAGAAGAGACTCTCTGCGCCTTCCTGGGCTTTGCGCCCTGCACACTCAGGAGGCATTTCCTAAGCTCTAATTCCAAACCGATTTCCATTTTAGAGGCTTGGAGCCTCCTGGCCAGCCTGGGCCAGGTGTGCCGTTCCCCCCCCCCCCCCCCCCCTCCCCGCGCCCTTGGCCCTCAGCTGGGCAGGACCCTGAGACGACAGCATCTCCACTCGCCCTTGGCTCCAGCTGGAGCTGCATTTGTCTTGCTTGGACACAGCGCAGCCAATCACAGGAGGCCAAGAGTGGCCCTCTCTCCTCCTTGGGAGTGGATCCCAGATCAGAGGGGGCCCCCCACCCCCACCGCCCTCCTCCCTCCCCTTCTGGGTGTGTCGCCGTTTGAAGCTTAATCAGGAAAGTGTACCTGGCTCCTGGTGCTGTGGCAGGGAAGCCGGCCCAGAGGCTGCCGACGGCACCGCAGGGCAGGGGGGCAGCCCCGGAGATCCCTCTGTCCCCCTGAAGGCCCGCGAGCCACAGATCCCTGGGAGCGACAGCAGCCATGCTGACGGAGTGCTCCCCAGAGAGGTAACTGTGCAAAGGTCGGGGCTGAGGGATGGGGCTGAGTTTTGTGCCGAAACAGTGCCGGCCCCACCCGGCCTGGGGGAGTGAGGCTGGGAACAGTTTACTCAGGGCTTAGTCACCCCCGATGGCTTTCCTCCCCAAAGGAAAGGAAAGCAGAGCTGAGCCACCTGCTGGCTGGCGTAACAGCACCCATCTCTGAGGGGAGCAGGCGAGATTAGCTGTGCTGCCAGGGGCTTTGCCACCAACTGGGAATTTTTCCGTGGACTTGATCTTGGGAGAGTCCATTGCTACTGGGTTTAGCCCAATGCCTGATGCCTGCCAGTGTCCAGAGACTAAAGCATGGGTTTTCTGGGTGGAAATCAGCTGGGGGTAATGTCTCCTGGAAAGCAGCTAAAATGGGAAGGGTCTGGACAGGGGAGAGCTTGATCCTGTGCCTGAACGTGGGAGCAGGCTGGAGGTGGTACAGGGCAGTGGCTAGGGGCACGGCCTCTGGAGCAGACGGTCTGGGTCAAATCCCAGCTCCATCACTTAGTAGCTGTGTGACCACAGGCCATTTGCTTATCTGGGTCTCAGTCCCATCACCTGTGAAATGGGTCAGTAATATCTACCTCACAGCGCTGCTGTGAGAATCAAACGAGAGAAGTGCTTAGACCAGTGCTTAGCACAGAGTAAGTTCTACATAAGTTTTTTTTTTTTAATCCTGCTATTTCCTAGAAACGTGGTCTCACTGAAGCTCTCCGAGCCTCAGTTTCCCCGTCTGCAACACAGGGAAGAAAAGTTAGCACAAGGGGATTAAATACGTTGCTAGCACATGGTAGGTGCCCAATAAATTGCAGACTCCTTCCCTGTGAAGTGAGCCAAGATTCTGTCCTCGTTAAAACACTGTCTTCCCTCCCTTCGGTTCCTGTGCTTTTTATCCTGCTGCCAGAGGAAGCAGTTTGGACTGAAAAGTCCTGTATTTTCAGGCGCGGAAGGTCTGCATAGCTGCTCCACCCCCCGCGAGACACACTAGATGTGGCTCGTGGGCGCCTGCGTCCCCGCAATGCTCTGTGGATCACGTGGGCGGCGCTCACATATGACCACGCGCTTGGCCGCTGAATCGCCCCTCCACATTTAGGCTCCTTCTGGGGCACCTCCCGGTGTCAGGAGCAGCACTGGCCCTGCAGGATGCTGAGGTTCATGAGACACCATCCTGCCTTGCTCCTTGAGAGACCAAGATGCAAACCTGTAGCAAGGTCATCAGCAAGGTCATCAGCAAGCAGAGAGAGAGGTCCCCAAGCCTATGATGGCCAGTGAGGGACCAACATGCAAGGGCTTTAGGATTCAGGGGAGAAAGAGAAAGAATAGAACAGAATGGGAGGGGCAGAGAAGTCTCCACAGACAAGGACAGACTCCAACTGGTTCCAGAGGAGGAGTTGAGTTTGGATGGGTAGAAAGGCAGGGGCTGAAGCTTCAGGAGGGGAGTGACCTGGGCGTCGTGGGGAGAAGGTAGCTGGTGTGGCAAAATGGGTCATACTGGAGGCGAGGGCTGATTTGGTGATGTGCTGAGACAGAAGATCGGAGGATGAGGAGGACGGCATACTGCTGAGGACCTTCAGTGCCGGGCAAGAGGGTGTACGCTTGTAAGAGTTATAAATTGTCTAGGCGGGGGGCAACACGATCGAAGTAACGTTTTAGGGGATAAACTGGTTCCGTGCATCTGGAGGATTTGCAGGGGCGGGACCAGAGCCTGGAGAGCAGTTCCCACCCACAGTGGCAGAAGCTGACCAGTCCGGCGGCACCCAACGACGCTCTCACCCAGGGCCTCTGGGACCCGCACAGTGACCCTAGGGAGTGAGTGCCACCACTGTCCCCCACCTACAGAAGAGAAAATAGAACAGGGTGGCTCGGGCTGCTCGAGCTGGGAAGTGGCAAAGCCAGGATCCCAAGGCACAGTTGGCTGGGAGGGGCCTCAGGTTGGAACCTCAGACTTTTGTTCGGGGACCCAAAGGGACTTTTTACCCATGAAATAGCCATCGCCTACGAGGGCAACTTTCTTCTGTGGCAGAGGGGGTGAGAGTCTCTTTTTCCTCTGTTCCCTGAGTCGGCAATGATATGGGCCCTAAAGCCCAGGTCTCTGCCTGAGGTGGGTGCTGGGCCCAGGGCAGGAGGCCCAGGGAGGCCACTGCCATGCTCATGGCTGAGGGGGTGGTTCTGGAGAGCAGCACCCTCGGGGGCATCTTCCATGGTGCCCTCTCGGCCCGTGTGCCCAGCCTGCAACCGACTGTTCCCCATTGGGGGAAGCTCAGGCCCAGCTCCAGTTTCTCGGTCCGAGCTTTCCTGCAGAATTGCCTGGTTGATGCTCCCCACGCCTTTAAGGCATCCATAGGATGATTTTCCTTCCTTGTTTTTGTCTTTGAAATTAGGTAATGGTCCGAGCAGGAATCAGAGTAACTTGCATTTGGAAGCAGATGGTATTCCTTCAGCCAGGGGAATCAGCTTAAACACCGGGCTCCCCTCAAAATTTTGACCAGAGTCCCTTCCCTTTGCCTTTCATTCTGCACCTGCCCTCTTGCAACCCTAACACTACCCCTACCCCCACCATGAGGTTGTTGGGCTCCTTTGAGCTCTTTCTACTCACACCCTCTCTGAAGGCTAGGGAAGGAGCAGTTTTGTCTGATGGTAAGATTTGTCCACGAAGTCACATTAGTACTTATTGGTAGCTTTGGATCCAGAGGACTCCAGATGTCCTGGCTTCTAGACTGTAGCGTCTTTCCTCCCCGTTTTGGGTGTCACTGACAGCAGGGGATAAGGGTGGGAGTGTGGGTAGACAGAGCAATGACTGGAATGGTCTTTCTTCTTTTGAATTTCGTTTTACTCATTCTCTTAGGCTGTTAAAAATGACACCCCCGGACAAAAGGATGATGCCTAGCCAGTCTCAAGGTGTATGCCAGTTGCTCTTAAGTGCCAAGTTTAATATTTATCAGCTGTGTGACTTTAGGAAAGTTACTTTACCTCTCTGTGCTTCAGTTTCCTATCTGCAACATAAGGATAATAAGAGTACCTACCTTGTAGTGAGGATTAAATCACTGGCCGTGCGTGTGTGTGTGTGTGTGTGTGTGCAAGCACACCTATCTGTGTCATTTACCATAGTGGCCAAGATGGAGGAAATCTTATAAGTTAGCTATTGTCCAGCCGTGCTCTGAATTCCAAGCTCTCAATGGCTCCTGAGCCAGCAGGTCACTGTTTCTGAAGGTAGATCTAGCGGGTTCCTTGGTGGTAAATGCAAGAATGTTCATCGCAGGCTTGAAAGGATATTTGAGAATCTTCCTGACCCCTTAGCTCTCACCCTTCCAACATGTAGAGAGAGATGGCACCCGATTGGTGGCCGCTTCTTTTAAAATGGCAATCACATAATTAATAATTAAAATCCTTTTACATTTGTCTGGAACTTTGTAGTTCACAGAGTGATTTTACAAACTCACCCATTTGGTCACCAAACAGATCAGGCATACGTTCCTGCCCCCACGTCCCAGTTCTGGGAAGTCAGGAGCTGAGCTGAGAGAGTAGCACAGTGCATTTTCCTTCACGTCATGCTGGCTGTCTTTACCTTCTCCTCTCAACTCTGTTTGCTTTTGCGTCTCTGGTGGGATTTCTCCCTATAAGTACTATGGTGAGTGGTGCTTACTCAGGAGCCCAAATACCTGGATATGAATCTCAGCTCTGTCCTGTACAGCTGTGTTACCTTGGGCAAGACGCTTAACCTCTCTGAGCCTTCTCGTCCTCGCCCGTAACACAGGATACTGTCCGTGCTGGCCTCCTGGGGCTGTGAGGAGAGCACACTGAGAACCGTGTCTGGCACATAGGAGAGCGCTAGGTATGGATGGGCACTGTTACCAACATGCAGTCTTTCCTTCCTCTGCCAAACTGGGGACAGCAGTTGCGGCTGTCCTGTGCTGGGCCCCATCCCCCAGCAGCTTCCTGGAAGGAGCTCAGGAGGTGTTCGGTGGGTGAACTGACAGACTGTAGGCCACATGCTGTAGCAACCTGACCCAACTCTGGTAAATGGCACCCAAGCTGTGTGACACTGAGCAGCTCTCTTCATCTCTCTGAGCCTCCGTTTCCTCTTCTGGAAGTAGAAGTGTGAGCGGGTGAGGGTCACACAAGCCAGGGAGAGCAGAGCAGCAAGCAAAGTATCTGACGTCAGAAGGCACCTAATCCCCATCAGGCTTCCTTTCCCCACTCCTTTCCTCTCCTTGGAGATGCTCAGCGGGGTGACACCATGCTTGAGCACAGGTCTCCGTCAGCCCACGCCAAAAGTCTGCAGTGCTGTTCTCTCGCTGGAAGTGGTGCACACAGGTTGCTCAGGAGCAACCAGAGCTTTCCAGAACCTGAGGCAGGAAGGATGGCGTGGCGGGCAGTGGGAGGCTAGGCAGCTCTGGGGCTGAGGCCACTGCAGTGCTGCCTCGTCCCGTGCAGGGGTGGGGGCAGAGGGGCTGAAATCAGCCTGCACAAGCTCTGCTTCTGCCCAGAGGACAAGGCAGTTTCTAACCTTCCAAAGGCACAGTGTGGGCATGTGGTCACTGGGCCTGGCTGCCCCTTCTCCTTGGTCAGATCCAGTGTCATATCATTGAGATTCTGAAATGATTATGTATGTTATACATATATTTGGGGGTGTTGCATATGAATATGGTGGGAGTGGTGAGGTTATCCTTCTAGAAAGAGTTAGAGGCTATAAGACAGACTCCCAAGGAAGGTTGTGACATTTCTTACTTAAAAAAGACAAAGTACATATTTATCCTGGAGATTTAAAGTACAATTCCCTGAAATGTATTCTATTTGATGTTAGCAGGCTTGAGGGAAAAAGAAGTGTTCTGAGGTCCATTTGGGAATTTCTGAGTTAACCCAAAACAGCTTTCTTTATCTTTACTGCAGGGCTTTCTCTGGGTTGCTAATGGACTCTGTGAATCTCCTGGAAAGGGAATAAAGGGGGCTGCATTTCTCCAGGTATTTGACCATGGAGCTTTTGGGGAAAAGTTTTATTGACCACCTTGCTAGAGGCCGGGGGATGTGCAAGACGACAGCACAAAGCCAATGAGTTCTGTCCTTAAAAACATTTTTTTAAATTAACTAATCTCTACACCCAGTGTGGGGCTCAAACTCACGACCCTGAGATCAAGAGTTGCATGCTCCACCGGGCCCCCCACTCTGTCATTTTGAGTGCTTGCTTTCCTTATAAATCCTCCCAGGTTTTGGCAGCAGGGGGTGGCGGGGCTCTGGAAGAAGTCTCGATTCAGGTGTTGAAAAGCACCATCTTGGATCTGTCAACTGCAGGAATCTCTCAGAGTGGTAGAAGAAGCAGGGGACCATGAACTCACTTCCCCCAAACCCACTGCTGAAGCCATGCGTTCCATGTCCAGCCAGTTTCTGACCTCAGACTCCCCCCTCTGGCTCCAGTCCCAGTGAAGACAGTGAGAGAAGCTACAAAGGTAGAAAAGTAGGTTACCTGCTCCTTAAGTGGTCCAGCCTTTTGGAAGTTCACATCTCCCTTTGTTTGATAAATGATGGTTCAGCCCTCCCCAGGGATTCCCAGTGTCAATCAACAAACATTTATTGAGCACATACTATTGTCTTAGAAGTATAAGACAGGCATTCTTTCGCTTCCAGTTGACAACCTGGTCGGGAAGCGGTGTCAGGAGGTGCTCTGGGGAGAGCGCCCGCTGGCTGCCCGTGGGCCACCAAGAGTACAGCGGGAGGCAAAGTGGGGAGATGGGGCTGAGTAGCCACTGGACACTTGGGGCAGGGCTGGGACAGGGGTCAGCAGGCAGTGCTCACGACACCATCAGCAAGGAGTTATAATAATGTGCCATCCCGGGGGGTTGTGACAAGTAGCTAAGACTGGTGGGGCTAATGCTACATGCTGCACAATTAGGAAGAGCAAGGCTTTGGGGAGGAAGCCCAGGACACCCCCTCTGGCAACTGACTCTCTCTGTTACAAGTTGGATTGGGGGTGATGGAGTCCTTTGTATAATAACTTGATGACAGTCGGCCTTTAACAAAGCAGCTGTATGGTGTGAACATATCGAGGTCCTAAAAGGGGAAGCTCAGTGTCTTGCGTCATGAAGTGAGCTTCATGGAAGAATATCAGGTGGCCTCTCACCAAGCACATCTGCTCTGCCATGCCAGGGTGAAATTAAACTGGAGTGGGGCAGAACTGTGGGGGGGGGGGGGGAAATGCCACAGGCAAGGAATGCCCTCAGTCCCAGAGAGGAGCCAGGGCCCCTTTGAAACACGGACAGTGTTGCCCATGGGTGCTATTTTGTGACTACTTAAAGCAATCTATGGGTTGGTTGAACTTGACCCAGTCAATAGTCACCACCACTGCTAAGGTGTGCGGGAATGGGGGGCGTGGTGGGGGAGGTGAGGGGGTGGGGGTGGGGTGGGGGGAGTTCCTACACTGACTTCTGAACCACACTTCTCTCTAGTGAGTTGCGTAATACTAACACAATGTGCTATTTTCTGTTCAAAACAAATTACAAAATATGCTTGATTATACGTACTTTATGTATCTGTATATAATGAAAGTTTAAGGGATGAGAATTGATCCACAAACTCAGGAAGAGAATTCGTGCATGTTAACAGAAGACTGAGTGACTCTTCATTGGGGAGCGTCTTCCTGTCCCCCCTAGATTTCCAAAAGATCTGGAAACACAGTTCCCAAAGGGAGTCATAACAGGAAGTTGGTTAAAACTTCCACAGTCATGAGATCCTGACCTGGAATTTCCTCGATCAGCTACTGCCATTGCTTGTCTTCGCCACACGGTGGCACTGTTAGCAAATGGTTCTGCCCAGTCCGGCGGCCTGAGCGGAAGGGTTAGCAGTTCTTGGCTGCTGATCAGATCCTGACCAGGCTGCAGATCATTGAGTGTGCACCATCCCACTATGCAGGGTGTCTGAGCTCAGGCAAGGGGGCTCTTCATCAGGTTCCCTGGGGTACAGCTCCTGGTGCTTGACTCAGTCTGATTACATCCCAGTTACCTGCCTTTCCACCAGCAGAGCTCCACGGCCACCCTCCTGAGAATATCCTCAAGGGGGCGCTCCCTTCCCAAGGTTGACCAAGGTGACCTGTGGAACCTCTGTCACCAGAGCAGATGCTCAATCCCAGCACGATTACTCGGATCTGCAGGGGGACATCCCCTCCAACAGGAATCATAATTTAATAAGATACTTGTGTTAGGTCAAAACAAGCTCCTCTGATCTTTTGGTTCAAATGTGAAGCTGCAGGGAGACATCCTGGGAGAAGAGGTGAAGAAGGGTATGGTCATTTAGATTTGTTAGTTTATGAAATTACCAACTGTGGAAACTTGGACCAGTACCTTAACCTTTATGAGCCTCAGGTTCCTCACCTTTAAAACTGGGTGATCTTAGCACTGACCTCACAAGAATGGTGTAGGAGTTAAATGGGACGGTCCATGGAAAGCACGTAACACGGTGCCTCGCACATCACAAATAATAAATAACAGCTAGAATTATCATTACTGTTATTTCACTACAGTGTTTTGTTCACCACTCTATCCCAGCGCCCAGAGTGACCCCTCGTGTACACAAGGGCCCCAGTAAATAAGTGCTGAGTGAACGGTTCTCCTGCCTCTCGGGGATAACCTACCACACTGTGTCCTCGGCTTCTGGTCTGGGGTGGGGGGTTCGATGGCAGAAGAAGAAGAACACAATGCAGTGGCGGGTGTGTCCTCACCTGGGCTCCCGGCCAGGTTACGAGCTCTTTCCTGACAGTAGAGAGAAGTGCCTCAGGGGCCGTAAGGCTGGGAGCTTTCTTGTTTGTCACTTGTTTGAATGGTTTTATGAAAAAAATGGAAACAGTATGTCTGGAACGTAAATAAGTATTGAATATTGAGTCAACACAAATAGATATTAAGCTATATTTGTAAAATTGTCACTAGATATAAATAAATTTCTGACCTCTATCAAATTAAATTTGAATAATTAAATCAAATTTGAATAGACAGGGGTCACGTGGGAGGGTACAGTCTGGATCTCATGTTTTTACCAAAACAGGGCACTGCTAACAAATAATTTTCAGCAGTGTTATGTACCCAACACTGGGCAAGGGGCAGAGAGCATTAGCTAAGAATGAAGGGCCAAGCCCCTGCCCTCTGGTGGCTTACGGTCTGGCTGAAGACTCAGAAGGCACAACCCTGAGAGTCCCTGCTGGGAGCTGCCGAGCTCAGGCAGTCAGCATGGGCGGGAGCTCCCTCAAAGGTTGGCAGGAATGGGGAAAATCAAGAAAGCTATGAAAAGGGTCCCAAGGCCTGTCAGTAGAAGCCAAGGAGAGAGGTCAGGAATGAGCAGAGAGTGACAGGAGGAGACTGGTCCTGATGGAGCTGAGAGACTGTTGGAAAGAGATTTTCTAGAACCTTCCCTCGAAGGCAGCAGGGAGCCCTGAAATGCTGAGCAGGGGAGGGATATGTGAATTTGTCCTGATGTCTGGCGCATTTGCTTCCATTCTTGAGAGCAGATGCAAGTCTCCATGACGCTTAGAATCGCTGTTCATTGTTCCCAGTTTTCATTCAGCAAGGGCAGAGCTAGCTGGCGACAGAGTTGGGACCCAATTAAGGACTAAGATGAGAAAGTGCAGAAGGAGACTCCCCCAGGAATCTGAGTCACCAACCTCCCCCTGTCAGGGAGAGAGCTAGCCCCTTTCTGTCTCATGGAAAGGCCTGGTCCAAGACCTCCTGCTGCCCCATCTCTCCCCGTGTGGGTGCAGCTCGCTCAGTCACTCCATCTTCCATGAGGAGGACGATGATAGAGTAGTGTGACAGGGGCTAAGATGGCATTTGTAGGACACTGGGGACACACACAAGTGGGGAGAACAGGGCCTGAGAGAATTCCTGGAGGAAATGACACCCAGGCTGAATCCGCTAACCACATGGGATGAGGGTTGTAAATTCGACGCGGGCCACTTATTTCTGAGGTAGCAGCTTCCTAGAGCCTGGGAAAGGCTGAGTGTAACCGAGCCCGACCCTGACAAGCCCAACTTGCTGCCTAGCCCTCCGGCCGGTTATTCAACGAGCATTTGTGCTGCATCTGCTACAGGCCAGGAGCTGGCCGGGCTCTGGGCACACAGAGGTGAGAGAATAGACACTTCCGTTAAGTGCCGCAAGGAGAAGCCCAGGACGGGGTGGGAGGGTGCAGCCTGGATCCACGGGCACGGGGCACAGAAGGCTTTGGTGTTGCCGCTCCGCTGGGCAGAGGGCTGTGAAAGTCCCAGCAACACCCAAGTCGCTCGGAATCGGATTCACTTCCTTCAGGAAAGAGTTACCCCCCTTGGTGGACTTGTGGTGGCCACTGTGCTAGTTCAATAAGCAGTCTTTGAGCCCTTAGATGGAAGGCCCTGGAAGGTATCCCTCCCAAGACCTGATCCCCACTCTCAAAGGAAATGACATCATCAGGTCCCCCCTTTTTTTAAGTTTTAATTTAAATTCCAGTTAGTTAACATACAGTGTAATGCTAGTTGCAGGTGTACAATATAGTAATTCGACACTTCCGTACAGTGCAAGGTGCTCATCACAAGTGCTCTCCTTAATCCCCATCACCTGTTTCCCCCATCGCCCCACCCCCTTCCCTCTGGTAACCAGCAGTTCGTTCTCTGTAGTTAAGAGTCTCTTTCTTGGTTTGCCTCTCTCTCTCTTTTTTCCCCTTTGCTCATTTGTTTTGTTTCTTAAATTCTACATGAGTGAAATCATATGGTATTTGTCTTTCTCTGACTTAGTTTGCTTAGCGTTATACTCTCTAGCTCCATCTGTGTTGTTGCAAATGGCAAGACTTCATTCTTTTTTATGGCTGAGTAATACTCCATTATATATGTGTGTGTGTGTGTATATATATATACACACATCATGTCTTCTTTTTTTTTTTTTAAAGAATAGGTATTAATTCTTTTTTTTTTAAGATTTTATTTATTTATTTGAGAGAGAATGAGAGACAGAGAGCATGAGAGGGAGGAGGGTCAGAGGGAGAAGCAGACTCCCTGCCGAGCAGGGAGCCCGATGCGGGACTCGATCCCGGGACTCCAGGATCATGACCTGAGCCGAAGGCAGTCGCTTAACCAACTGAGCCACCCAGGCGTCCCACACATCATGTCTTCTTAATCCATTCATCTATCAATGACACTTTCCATAATTTGGCTACTGTAGAGAATGCTGCTATAAACATCGGGGTGCATGAATCCCTTTGAATTCGTATTTTTGTGTCATTTAGGTAAATAGCTAGTAGTGCAATTGCTAAATCATAGGGTCATTGGGCGCTTTTTATAAGCCAGGCCCAGGAGGTGTTTTTTGGCGTATTTTTTCTCATTTGATTCTCACATATTATTATTAATCTCCTGTGAGGGATGTTGAATTATCTCCATATGTGGAAACCAGGATGCAGAGAGGCCCCCAACCATGAAAGGATGAACACAGGTTTGAACCCAGCTCTGCCCCTATCCTCCTCCTCCTCAGCAGCCACACTGCCTTGGCTGGGGATGCTTATGATCCCCCTGGAGGGTGGGGGTGGGGGTGACACAGAAGAGCCCATAATACAATTCCTAATTGATATGTTCACTCTCCTCTTCTTTAGAAACATTACCCTGAGCTGAGCGGGCACACTTCTCACAGCAGCCGCCGTTGTGAGGCCCCGGGCGGCGGGGGGATCCCCAAGGCCGTGAGGAAGAATAACCGGGCACCCGTGGCCCCAAGTATGAAGTCCCAGGGTTAGTGCCCGTGGGAGGTGCCCATGCTGGGCTCAGGAGGAGCCGGGGTGCTGAGGCCTGCTGCCCTGCCCATGGGCGCCACGGAAGAAGGCAGGGGTCCCCGGAGTTCTGCGGCACCACGGCTGGATCGGAGAGGGAACCGCTGAGCCTCTGCCAGGAGCCACACTAAGGCCACAGCAATGACTCCTGTCAGGGAGATCTCGGAGGCCACCCCAGAGGGCCAAGAGGAGCCCTAACCCATCCTGGTACCCCGGGGCCGCTGCTGGCGATGTGACTCGTCCCTGTGGTCGGGACCGCGCAGAGCCCAGGCAGGGCCGATTCGGGGAGGGTCTGCCTCTGGGTGCAGCTCCACGCGGCACCATGAACAATAACTTCTGCCGGGCCCTGGTGGACCGGCGGCCCCTGGCGCCCCCCAGCTGCATGCAGCTGGGCGTCGTGCCCGCTCCGCGCCGGGCGCCCTTGCCCCCCGCCGAGCCCCTGCGCGACGTGCCCCTGCTGCTGTACCCGGGCCCGGCCGAGCCCCAGTACTACGATGCCTACGCGGGCGTGTTCCCCTACGTGCCCTTCGCCGGTGCCTTCGGGGTGTACGACTACCCCTTCGAGCCCGCCTTCATCCAGAAGCGCAACGAGCGCGAGCGGCAGCGGGTCAAGTGCGTCAACGAGGGCTACGCGCGCCTCCGCGGCCACCTCCCGGGCGCGCTGGCCGAGAAGCGGCTCAGCAAGGTGGAGACCCTGCGCGCCGCCATCCGCTACATCAAGCACCTGCAGGAGCTGCTGAGCGCGGCCCCCGACGGCGCGCCGCCCGCCGCCTCCCCGCCCGGCTGCCGCGGCGACTGCGGGCCACGGGCGCCCGCCTCCCTGGTGCCCGACTCGTCCGAGTCCTCCTGCTTCTCCTCCTCGCCGTTCTTTGAGTCTGAAGAATCCAGCCACTGATCGGGACCGGGGCTGGTGGTGGTGGTGGTGGTGGGAGGGGGGGGACCCGCCAGGGCCGTCCCACTCCCGACAGCAGCCCGGGGACTGCCGGGTCACCCGCGGTGCGGCTCAGGCCCCTGGCGTTTGCGGGTCCGCGGCCCTCGGGTGTCTGCGACGCCGTCCCTCCGCCACCGCCACCACCGACCTCATTCCTTCCAGCTTGGGGCAGAGGTGCAGGGAGGGGGAGAGAGGGGCACCGCAGAGACCGGAGGAGCCCCGTCGGTGCAGTGAGGGCGCAGGGCCTGGGGAAGTTCGGGTGCGCGCCGCGCCCGCTCCAGGCCGCAGGAGGGTAACCCAGCACGGCCCTCCCTTGGGTCGGCCTCCCGCTCGGCTTCAGCCCCGCGCTGCGGAAAGTCGGAGCTCAGCTCCCGGTTGTGCACCACCCGCTGTGGTGGCCCTCTCCGACCTCGACCTCCGTCGCCACGGGTGCAGCCCTGTGTCTGCGACTCCCCAGGAGGCCGGCCGGGCTTTGGTTGGGATGAGCCATGCCCTTGCTGTCCACGAGATGGCCTCAAATCCCAGCGTCCACTTTGGGAGCTTGCTTGCCACCCCGCCTCCCACCCCACCCCACCCCACCCCGCCGCCCACCCCACCCCACCCACCCCCGGAGGAAAGGAGGCCAGACTGCGGCTTGCACTCCGCCCAGATCAGACTTGGGAAGGGGCCATGTGCGTGCCTTGGTGGCG
Organism: Phoca vitulina; assembly: GCF_004348235.1. Classification (NCBI taxonomy): domain Eukaryota; kingdom Metazoa; phylum Chordata; class Mammalia; order Carnivora; family Phocidae; genus Phoca; species Phoca vitulina. Next base: position 22,655,997 of record NW_022589729.1, read on the forward strand.
CACTCCGGCTTCCTCCATGGAGGGCGATTACCCACCCCCACCCCTGGCCCCCAGGGTGGCCTTTTCATCCTTTTTCCCCCAGGTTGCTTGAGGACTGCGTTTTCCCCCCTCAGACTGTATCCCTCTGTGGGCAATGGGACCATATGGCGCTGTGTTTGTACCAAGAAGCTAAATAAAAGATTTGTTGAGTTGTGTGATTGCAGATCGTTGTCTCCCTCACTTCGCTGGTGCCCCTTTGTCACTCGCACCTGCAGCTCGGAACACTTACTGGGTGCCGTGTCGGGGCTGTTCTGTTAGCTCTGCATTCAACTAACTGTATTTACAGAGAGCTCAGTGTATCCCAGGGACAGCGTCAGGGAGGGGCCAGAGTCCCAGGCAGGAGACACAACCCTCGTACAGTTAGGCGCTGGAGGGGTGGAGGGAGGAGGGTACAAAGCACAGTGACTACACGCGGTGCCTGAAGTGCGCGCGTTCGAGGTTCTTCTGAGGGAGCCTGTCACCCCGTGTGGAGGAGTTAGCCTTCCCCGACGGGGTGCGCACGTGGTGGCGAGGTCTGGCCTGACAGCTAGCCACAGGTTCTGAGATGGACGGGGCTGTGGTGTAGATGTGCCGGACTAGGCCACCCAGCACCTTTACGGAGGGTGCCGTGGGATTGGGAGCAGGGGGAAGGTCATCTTGGCACAAGGGAGCCCGGCCGCAGTTTGGGGCTCCATATCGTAGGTTACCCCCTTCCTGAGCGCTCTGTTGCCCCAGCCTCGAAGGCTTCCATCCTGTCCCCCACTGAGCCCATCCCAGGCCTGTGCGAAAGTTCCTTCCGCCACCCCCTACCAACCTCCTCAGGGACATATTGGGATGTCACTGGCTGGGCTGGGAAGGAATGACAGCTGCCTGGCCTCAGGAGCTCAGGCCAGGCAAGCAGGGAGCCAGTGGAGGCTAATTTTACTTGCTGGGAGCAGGGAGAGTAATCCTCCTGCCCCCGCCCCCTGGCTGGCTCAGCAGGGCACGCTTGGCCCAGCAGGCTCAGCCGGTCCAGTCCCCAAGGCGGGGGGCACTGGGGACGCAGGGAGGAGAGAGCGGCGGGGCGGGGGAGCAGGAGACAGCGAGACCACCAGGAAAGCCATGGAGCCGTCCTCACCCCAGGATGAGGGCCTGAGGAAGAAACAGCCCAAGAAGCCCGTTCCTGAGATTCTGCCAAGGCCACCCCGGGCCTTGTTCTGCTTGACCCTCCAGAACCCTCTGAGGAAGGCCTGCATCAGCATCGTGGAATGGAAGTATCCTTTGGGACCTCCAGCGTGTCAGGCAGAGCCCGTGTGGTATGGGAGAGGGAGGCAGGGCGCGGTCACAGATCACAGACTTTGGGGCCCGAGGGGACTGGGGACTTGGAGACGGGGTGAACTGCCCTAGGAGGGTGTAAGGAGCCTTTGGGAAGGAAGGCCTCAGCTGAGAGGAAAGAGTAGCTGGCGGGGCCGCTGCGGCCTGAGTGCTCGGCCCAAGGCCTGGTGACAACCATCTGCGGAAGGGGCCCGGATGGCTCACGGGGGCGGTTTGCAGGTGTGCCCAAATCCCATTATCGTGGGGCTTCACTGAGGGGTTTGAGGCGACAGTCTCATTTTGGTACAGGATGGGAGAGAAAAAAGCAGGGGCCTCTGCAAGAAAACTCCCCCCCTTGGTGGGAGGGTGTGAAGGCAAAGAGATTGCCGAGTGAGGGGAGTCCAGCTGAGGATGGAGTCGAGGGAGAAATGGCCTTGAACAAAGGGCTGCTGTGAGGGGCTCTGGGGGCAGGCCGAGGGGCCTGGCAGTTTTAGCTCAGACACACCACCCTGGGGACAGGGACTTGCAATCCCTCTCTCTGTTTGCATTAGCTCTGAGGGGAAGAATGATGAAAATATCTGGGTTATTTGGGGAAGGAGGAAGGAGATTGGGGGGAGCGGCTGTCAAGTGCCTTCTCAGAGAGAGGTCAGGAATATTTGAAATATTTCTGTAGGGTTCTGGAAGACTGGGCTCCCACCAGCTGTTCCCTAGAAAAAAGGGGACTAAGGGCTAATCAGAAGGATAAGAAAAACATGGGACCAATTGGAATGGCTGGGGTCAGAGTCGGCCCTGCAGCCCACAGCTGCACCTGGTGACAGGGAGTGCCCCGTGCCTCTTCCTCCTGGCCTGTCTCCTGGGGGATCGGGTTTCCCCGGTGGGGGGGGGGGGTTCTCTCTCCTCCATCCTCGGCACCTCTGCGCCTTCTCCTCTGCAGGCCTCTGCTGCTGGGGCCCACCTCCTCTCAAACCCCGGCAGGAAGAGAAGGGGGTAGTCAGTCCAGACTTTCTGCATCGTGGGCGTCCCACCCCAACCTGGCCCCACCTCTACCACCAGCTTTCCTGTGGCTCAGCCTATGGGGTGGGTTGGGCTGCTCACCCGTAAAGGAATGGGCCTGGGGGTGCCCCCTGGGAAATGCCTGTGAAGGGGGTGGGTGTGCCTGGGAGCGAGGCGTGAGTGGGTGTGGGATGCGCACGCCGGTGTGTGAGCGTGGCTGGGGAGGGGGCGGGGTGGGCTGCTGTCTCAGTCGGCTTATCCATTCCTTCCTCCGGTTAGGGGGCTGTTCAGGTACCACCTCTGCAGTTTCCCCTTTCCCCGTCCTGTCCTGCGGATACTCAGCCCCCAGCGTCCCTTGCCAGTTCTCTGAGGGAGCCCCTCAAGTTGTCTGGCGAGAATCTCAGAAAGTCATGGCTCCTCAGGAGCCAGGCAGGTAGGGCTGGGGGATGGGCAGGTGCTTGCTGTGGAGGCTTAGGTCTTCCTGGCCCTTGAAGCTGAGTAGCCCTCAGCCAGAAGCCAGAGCCTCGAGCTCCCATCACATCTAAGTGGAAGTTACCTGTTCCCGAGGAGAACCTGGCCATTTCTATAACCTGCAGGGGAGCAGGGAAGGAGCAATATGGTGCCCATCAGCCTGTATTGTACCACTCCCCTTAAAGGGGCCAATCCCACAATCCCTCACTCAAGGGCTCTCCTTAACCCTGACACCAGACCCTTTGAGACAATCATCTTGCTCACCATCTTTGCCAACTGTGTGGCCCTGGCCGTGTACCTGCCCATGCCAGAAGATGACAACAACACTCTGAACCTTGGCCTGGTAAGAGAGGTCCTCCTCCCCCGCTCCCGCGGGCCTGCAGCCCCAGGCTGGGGGAGGCCCCCTTGGTGGACTGCATGCTCCTGGATGGTGCTGGAGCTGGTGGATGGTCTCCTGAGGATACAGACCCCACCCTCCCAGCCACCTGCGGGGCTGACGGGGAGACTCAACAGCTTTGCAGGGTAAACCTGCTAATTCTGGATTCCGTAATGTTACCATCCAGCGCTGAGCGACTACTCACTGTGCCCAGGCACTGTGCTAAGCCCCTGAGGAGAGGAAGCTCCGAAAATCCTCACAACAACCCTATAAAGTGGTGCCATCTGACAGTTATGAGAACTGAGGCTTAGTAAAGTCAGCTACTGAGCAATGGAGGCCTAGTGCTACTTTCCCTTTCCTGGATCTCATCCAGAAGGAACTTGTCTCCTGGGAGAGTGGGATCTAGGAATTCCAAAAGAGCACATGTTTTAGAGCTCTATACCACGTTCTCCTCGCTCCTTCACCAATAACATGGACACAGAACCATAAAATGCCAGATCTGGAAGGGATTTTCCAGGATCGAATTGTCCTCGCTCCTCCCCACCCCACTGGTTTACCGATGAGGAAACCGAGCCCTGTGGAGGTAAAGGGCTGACTTGACCTAACGGCTAGATAATAGTAAACATGGTTACCATTTACGATGTGCTTATTGGATGCCAGGTTCTGTGCTAAATATTTTACATTATTGTCTTTCTTAATTCTCTTAACTACACCCCGTGAGGCAACACCATTAAATCCATGTAAAAGACAAGGAAACTGAGGCTCAGAGAGTTTGGGTACCTTGCCCAGGGTCACCCCACATGCAAGTCCTGCCACAGAACTCAGGCCTCTCTGACTTTAGGACCTGGTCTTATGAGCCCTGTGTTGCCCACGTGGTGACAGCATGAGAACTTCTAGGGGAAGCCATCATAGAAACAGGCCTCTCAGGCATTTACTGTCTAGGCCCCCGAGGAGACAAGACAATGGACCCACCATCTCAACAGGCTTTTTCCTGCGTTTGTACCACAGGGGTGGGAGGGAGGAGGCCCATTAACATGCATCCGGGGCCTGAAAGAAAGGTATTTATCTTTGCCTCTCCTCCTTTTTGCCGGTTTCCATGGGAATCTATCTTGAGCTGGTAAGAAGCTGGGATTTTTAAGTGTGTGCTTGGCTATAAACAGAAAAAACTCTGAGCTCCTGAGTGTGGAAGGAGAGTGAGATGAACTGTGGGCAGGGCCCATACAACCAGGGCTGGGAGGGGGAGCTGAGCCTTCCACAAGACAGGCCTCATATTCCATGTCCCTGAATCCAGGAGGGCTCTGGGTCCAACCCACTCTTCGTGATTTCATATTTTTGGGCCTTCGTTCCATTTCAACTCCTTAAGAAGTTGACTACTTTCAAAAGAAATTGCCCTCTGGGGGGTGTTAAATTACACTGTCGTCTTCCATCTTGAAACAAAATGGCTGCCCTAAAAATTTTGCCTGGCCCTGTGAGCTTTCCTTTTGTTTGTGGGTTGGAGTTACAAAGCTTTGGGTAAGGTCTAGAGCTCACAGGCACAGGAGAGTTTCCTGGAAGAGGAAAACCTGACCAGAAACCTTTCCAAAGCAGTGAATATCGCTTCAAATATCAAAGTTGGACAGACTATTAACAGTCAGTGAGGGATCCTAATCTGATCCCTTTGGGGTGAAGCCCAGAGAGGGTAGGTGATACTCAGAGTCACAGAGCCAGTTTCTAGCTGTGGCCTCTTTATTCCCACATGTCAATTATATGTTCATCTCTGTATAATCCAGCAGGAGGGAAATGAGAGGAATTAGACCAGAAGGAAGGGAAATCAGACATTTATCTCTCTCTTAACCTATTGGCTGCTTTGTAGGTTTCTGAGAAAAGTTAGGGACTTTTAGGTCATCCAAAATAACCCATAGTTTTTAAGAAGGAAGGTCCAAGGACCAGTTCTTCATTAACTTTCTCATTCATTTAACAAATATTTATTTAGTGCCTATTATATCCCTGGCACATGCTGGGCCTATAATTGGGAACCAAGTAGACATAGTTCCAATCTTCACAGGGCTTAATTAATTAAGTCAATTAAACAAATAATTATAATTAAACCAATTACACAAGTAGTTAAAATGAGATGGGAAATGTATAAGATTTGGGACACTCTGATATTATATTGGAGGAGGACCTAGTCCTTCCCAGAGGATGAGATGCTTACCCTGAGATGTGAAGGATGAGGACGGGGTCAACTTCATGGGCATGTGGCCTATACAGTCGCTCTGGGGCCCACACTCAGAAGGGCCCCATGCTTGGAGTTTAATGATCTGTGGTTACAGTACAGAAAATTTAAATGATTTCATCTCTGAATCCTTATTTTGTGAGTGAAGACCAATGGGACAATGGGACGTGCCCCAGTAGCTTGGAGCCATGGCCCCCTCACAGTTCGCCGCCTGCCACCTCCTACCAGCTTCCCACCTCAACAGACAGACACTGCTTAGTCTCTCCCCACTGGTGTCCTGAGCTGGGCTCAGGGTTGGGTACACGTGGGTCTTGGGTGTCTCAAGACTCTGGGTGTCTCCCCACCCTGGGCTGACAGGATCATAGCCCACTCAGTGGACGACTGCTGGGTGGAGCCTATGGTATCCCCCAACCAGATACTTAGTGTCTCCTGGAGCACAGGTAACCATACCCTTGTGTGCTGGCTGTCCACCTTGGGTGGAGGCAGCAAGCCTGTGGGAAGGGAGATGCCTGCATCCACTTCCCCACCTCTAGCCAAGGGACAGGATGTCTGGCTGCTGGATGGTGGCAGACTGAGCATGCAGTGGGTCATGAAGGAGGTCGGGGAGTGCCTGTGAGGGTCTGCACTTGCCCCCCACAACAGTAAATAGGCAGTAAAAAAACATGTGGGAAGGAAAAGGAAACTGTGGAAGGAAGGAAAAGGCTTTATATTTTAACACCTTTCATGGCATTTATTTCCTACTTTTTGAACAATTTTTCATTTTATACTGGGCCCATCGATTATGTAGCTGGTCCCGGAGGAGGGCTGGGGACACCAGGGGAAAGGCTGTAGAAGCCTCAGCAGGGAGCCCCATGAGCAAAATGCTGGAGGCAAGAGGTTGAGAGATGAGTTTGGGACTTAGAAAAATCTCTCGGGCCACCATGTAGAGGGTGGACTCGGGTGGGATGAGAAAGGAAGCAGGGAGGGGAGGGAGGAGGCCGTGAAGTGCTCCAGGCAGGAAATGGGGGAGACTGGAACTGAGGCATGACGGGTAAGAGGATGACGTTGAGAGATAGTGAGGAGATGGCTCGGTGGGACTTGGTGCCTGATGGATGTGGGGATGGAGGCGTGGGGGAGGGGAAGAAGAGGCAAGGATGACACTTGGGTTTCAGAGTAGGTGACAGGGTGGGTGGCGGTATCGCTTTACCCAGACAGGCAGCACCGGGGGAGGAGCAGGCTGAGGTGGGAGGAGGGAGACAGTGATTTTCGGTTTCAATCATGTTGAGATACAGGTGCCGGGGTTCACTGGGCAATTGGCTTTGCAGGTCTGAGCATTTGATGGGGGTGAGAGGTAGGGGGCAGGGCTGATCAGGGGGGCGATAAAGGCTTCCCACAGGCGCCTTGTGTGCAGAACAGAGTCGGGAGGCAGTTGGCACCCTCCATTGTGGGAAAGAAACCCCGACCCCTGTCTGTGGAGCAGACTCCCCTGCAAGGTCTGGGTGCCCCTCCAGGAGCTTTCTCCTGCTCTCCGTCTCCTTCCCCCTCCCCCCAGCTTTTGCTGCAGGTGATGAGCTACCCCCCAACTCTGCCTGGTCTGTGTCAGTGGGGAAACCTGGGTCTTCCCTGAACAGAAGAGGACACTGAGGCTCAGAGAGGGCAGGGGAGTTCTGGAGAGACACGGTGGGTCAGAGGACGGCAAGAAGAGGATCGGGGATGCTGAGGTCCTGGCCAGCCGTGTAGCATCATGGCGGAGGGGGAAAGGGGCTCTGAAATCAGCCAGGTTGGGGAAGCAGAGTGGGTTCTGGAGCTACCAATGTATACTTTTGAATCCAGGACCATTCATATACTAGCTGCGTGATCTTGGACATGTATTTAACTTCTCTGTGCCCTCAGTCCCCTCATTTGTAACATGGGGGTAACATCATATACTTGAGAGAAGTTACTGGATGAGTCAAGACCTCGTGTGTTGGAGCGCCCTTTCTCTCAACATAAGGAATTTTATTATGCAGGAACCACAGTGCCTCAGAGTAGGTTCCCCAGTCACAAAGCCCCGGTCACAGAGACCCTTGGGTTGTTTTAGATTCAAAGGCTATGACCAAAGGATTATTCCAAATAAAAAAATTCCTCTTCATCCTACCCGCTATCTGTCCCGGATTTCTCTTAGATTTTTCATTTTCACTCCTTGAAACATCCAACTTATCTGAATGGCTTTCCTGGCCACCCCAACCCCCTCCTCCAGCAAATTATCCTCCTCCTCCTCCTCCTCAACAGCACCCAGTATTTGTTGAGCACTCACAAATGTGCAGGATCTATTCTAATGCTTTATATACATGATCTCGTTTATTGCCCACAACAGCCCCACAAGGCAGGTTGTATTATTTTTCTCATCTTTACAGAAGAGTAAACTGAGGCACAGAGAGGTTAAAGCACCGCACATGCCCAGCTGGCTATGTGGGCAGGCCTGTACCCTGTGTTGGGCATCTTGATGTGGCTTTCTTGGTATCAGGAGAGATGACCATCCCTGCTTCCCTGGCGAGTGGCACAGGAAGGAGTCCCACGAGAGCAGAGCCCAGCCCCTCGCTGTAACCCTGTTTTCTCCTGATTGTGAAGCTGCTGCCTGCCCAGGCCAGAATGGACGCTCAGAGCATCCAGCCTCAGCCTCTCCCTGGGCCGGACTCCACTTGCCCAAGAGAGAAGCCTGCCTTAGGCTTGGGAAGCCTGTGTCGAACACAGCCCTGTCCCAGGATTCTCCCAGGAGAGTGAAGGCTGGGGATGCAGGTCACAAAGGGACACCATTTGCCAGAGAAGCAGGAGGATGGACTAGACACTGAGTCACCACGGGGGCCAGCAAAAGGGCAGTGAGATGTCCAAGGGCAGTTGGAAGCCAAGACCAGAGCTCAGGGCCCCAGCCCCCAACCCAGACCAAGACCCTCCCAAGCCAGCTCTGCTCCTTGAAGCCCCACTTGCTCCCTGAGGTCTGAAGGAATGCTGCTCCTAGGGGGTGCCCCTGACTGAGTTAAAGTCCTCTTTGGAAGGGTCACCATTTCAGCCTTGAGCAGCCTGAGGGAACCCATGTGGAAAAGCAACAAGGATCAGAGTTACTAATTATTGGGCACAGACTGGGAATCGATTGCTTTTGCTACATTATCTTACTTCATCCTCAAAGCAATCCTGTGTCCAAGTACGCTTTTCAAACCATGCAAACATGACTGATTAAAATAAAGAAGGAACACGTGTCAAAGATCAATTCAACCTAGAAGAGAACAAACAGGAGGGTAAAGCTGATTCAAAGAGAATTAGAGGAACAGAAGTATATGATACTGGAGAAAGAAATGATGGAATAAGATTACCAGGTTGGACACCAAGCTGGCTGATGTCCCACAGGGCAGTGAAGCAGTAACCCATTGGGGTTATCTTTTCTGGCAGGCAGAAATCATTTGCATCTCTACAGGACCGAACTTGAGAGTTGAACAGGTACCTTCCCTCAGCTCAGTGGGTTACAAGGGCAGGCGAGGGGAAGGATATTAGGCAATGTTGGGAAACCGGTGGGGACCGTGCCCACACTACTGGCTCTAGCAGGTAGAGGCCGGGGATGCTGCTGAACATCCCACCATGTCCAGGATGGCCCCCTCCCACCAAGAAAGAATTCTCCGGCTTGCAATGTGAATAAGGCCGGGGCTGATAAACTTTGTCCTAGATCATGAAATAGTCCTTGGCCAGGCCTGTTATAAAATGCTCCAACATGACATTACAAGGACATGGCGACCTCCCTTTGCCTAATTTCTAAGTTCTGGCTGATTTTTGGTGCACCAGTCAGGTGGGCCCTGGTGGTGCCCGGGGCAGGGCCAGGCTTAGCGGGATTCAGCCTTTCAGCTTGTCCTTGGCCTCCGCATCCCTGGCTTCCCCATCCCCGGCCCTCAGAGAGCAGTGGGCCCACCCCTGCCAGCCCTCCTGTGTCAGCAGACTCTCGGCCAGGCCCCAGTACATTCCTGGGGTTCAGGTTCCTGTGCAGTTCTCTGCACGAGGCTGCAGCCTAAGCCTCTGGCATCCAGGGCACTTGTCTTTTTATAGGGTCTGGAATGTGCCTGCCAACTCCTGCGGCCGGCAGCCCACTCCACCTCACTATCTGGGGAGGCTCTGGCCTCAGATGGACCCCAGCTCTGGCCTTGCTCTTCGGAGATCCGAACCTGCCGGGCCCAGGTGATCAAGCCTGGGTCACCGTACAGGGTCTGGCAAAGTAAAATGAAAGCCTGCCTTTCGGCCTCACCTCAGAGCCTGCCCTCTCCCACTTCAGGGACTCAGCTCCCCTTCTGGGGGCTTAGCATTCCCCACCCTAATCTGCACCCCTCGCACAGAGCAGGGCTGTGGACGGGGAGGTAGTGAACAATGGAAGCCTGGAAGAAACCCTGGGCGCCCTGTCCAAGTTGTGCAGACTTTGGGGGAGTTAGGGGGGACAGAGGCCTTTCACATCAGACAAACCTGCCTCCAACCTGGACTTCTGGCAGCTTCCTAAACTCTCTGTGCCCCAGTCACCTCACAGGGGACCACGATAGTAACCTTTGCAGAACTCGTACATCGATGAGGGCCATGACGCCACGTCCCACCTGGCACACAGGGGTTGTGCGGTTTTCATTCTTTTCCTTCTTTGCCCGACCAGCCCTCCCAGACCACAAGCATGGGGCCATGGCAGACCTGGGCGGGGTTGGGGGGGCAGGACCTGACAAACCCCTCCAGGTGTCCCAGGCATGCTGTTTCTCTCCCTCCCCAGCGTGGCCTGCTGGCTGAGACCACTGACCCTGGAATCAAACTGTCTAGCTTCACACTATGGTTCTATCACGTAGTAGTTGTGTGATCCCGGAGAAATCACTTAACCCCTCTGGGCTTCAGTTTCCTCATCTGTAAAATGAGGGTAGGAGTACCTCCCTTATACGGTTCTGTGAGGATTAAATGTATGTATGTGGCTAGAATAAAGCCTGGTACATAAGTGGGTGCTTAATAAATCTTAGCTATCATTATGATTACCTAAGACAGGACTGGTCTCCCAACTCCTCCCAGCTTGGGCACCCCGCTTTCCCCTCATCCCACCTGTCACCACCACCGCAAGCATGCAGACTCCTCCTGATACCCTCGGCTCCACGGTCTTGCTTGGGTAGAAAGCCCTGACATGTCTGACCCACCAGGACCTTGCAGAGTCTGGTTCTCCCGCGTGGGAAGTGAAGGGGAAGTAGGATGGCAGGAGAGACCCACTCAGATCACATCTATTTGGGTAAGAGTCCATCAGGCTAAATATAGCCACATTCCTCACTCCTGAACGGGTCATTTTCCAAACCTGGAGGCTGAGGTGGTCATGGAGATAGACGCCAGGACCCTGGTCACCCCGTGAATAGTGTGGCCACCGGACACCAGGCTGGCTTAGTAGAAAAGTCGTTGACTCAGTCACGGCAGGTGGGACAAGCCCTCTTGGCCTCGGGCAGCCCGCTTCCCTCTCTAAGCCCCATTCTCCTCATCTGGGAAGTAGGAAAAACAGTGTAACAGGGCTGAACCTTCCTCTACAATTGAGGTGCTCAGGAAATGTCATCCTTTTTCCTAGAAATCAACGTTCTCTTGATTCTGAGCCTGCATCCCTCTGGATGGGGAGAACCTCAACCTCAGTTATTCTCGGTGCTCTCTGTTAGCCTGCCTGCCCTGGGCTTGGGCCAGGTTCTGCGTCTCAGGCAGTGCTAAGGGTCCCGGGTTACAGGTGCTCTGTCCACCCCAGATGAGGCCATATTGTTCCAGGTTCCTGGTCCCCTCAGGTCCGCCCCCCACTGTCTCCATGCAAAGTTGAAGGGGTGGGAATCCTTGGCAAGGTGGGACCCTGCTTTCTTGGGGGGCCCTGGGGCCTCCTCCCAGACCCTGCTACATCTTTAGGGCATGATGAGGAAGCAGACCACAGACCAAATCTACCCTAGAGGCTTCTCAACCCTAGGGGGAATCTCTGTTTTCCCTGTGAGATGGCTCTGTCCCCTCAACCCTTTTCCACATGGTGGGTTCAGCCTTTAGAAGGCAAAGGCCTGGGGCCCTGGCACAAACCTCTCCTGAGGCAGGAGGCCCACCATTGCTGTCTGCTTAAGGGAGCAAGAAAGGGGACGAATCCAGGAGCAAAACAATCATTAATGTTATGAAAGTATCTTATAATAGCAGCACCCAGCCAGCCTGCTTCGAACACTTGCTGGGAGGCCCGCAAGCACGAAGGGCTGGGTGCGGACGCCCATCCGGAGCCCCGCCCCACCCAGCCCGAGCCCTCTCCAAGCACCGGGTTCCCTCTCCCTCGGCCAAACCCACTTCAGCTCCTTGAAGCAAATGTGCCTTAAAGAGTTAACAACAAATATGAAAGAATGCCCTCCCACCAGGAGGATTTGTATCCTAATAGATCACAAGGGGTTGACCCTAAGGAAGGAGACCCAGGCCCAGGTGATGGGGAGGGCATGTGGGGGCAGGCCTCCTTCCCAGGCATGCCTTTGACTGAGCCATTCTGACTCCTCTGTCAGCCCTGCTCTAGGCTGCTATGGCTCTCTCTGAGCCCTCCAAGGGGGCCGCTGGGGGCCTGGGGGCCTGGAGTCCAGTCCAGTCTTCCTGCCGGCCACAGAGTTGGGGCGGGGATGAGGAGGAAGAGGGTGCGGTAACAGCTGTCTCTGTGGTCTCAGACAGGGACGAGCCAGCTCCTGCCACCTTCCCTCGGCGCCCAGTACAAGCCAGGGAGAGGAGCAGTCCCCGTGGCAGGACTGGCTGATCCTTATGGCTGGAAGACAGCCTGAAAATAGAGGCGGTAGGAGGGTGAGGGGAGTGCCGTCTGAGCCCTGCCTTTTTCAGCCCGCCCAGGACTTCGGGAGCGTCCAGCTCTAACAGCCCCAGGAGCAGGTGCAAGGCCTGTGGGTCAGGGCCATACACCAGGCCTACCTCCGGCCAAGAGGGGCCCCCGAAAGCCCCGGTTAGAGGTCTGTCCATGGAGAGACCAGAACTCCTTGAAAGGGACATGTGGCAATGAAGGCCCTTGAAGGAAGCTGATAGCAAAGCTCATCTCACAAAGTCAGACGGGCTCACGGTCCTCCCACGAGGTCAGGAGGGTCAGGGGATCAGAGTTATCTCCTCGTTTCAGAGCCTGGGGTGTAGTGTCCCTTCTTAGGAATAGAGACCCCACGGCTAAGCCTGTATTGATTCTGCACCCAATTCCAATGCGTATATGGGGGGTTTGCCCACCAAGCAACGCTCTCACACCAGCTGGGTGTCCAACAATGTGAATAAATTCTGACACTGTCTACCTGGACGGAACACCAGATCTCACAGGTTAAGGGCTCAGTCCTACAAGATGGACACCACCACCCCCAACTTCAGAAGCCAATAGCAAGTCAAAGTTGTTATGTGTGCTTCTGACGGACAGGCTATGGATGGGAGGTTCCAATGACCCTCCCCTTGGGTTTGATTCATGCGCTAGAGTGGCTCACAGAACTCAGAGAAACATTTTACCTACTCGATCACTGACTCATTATAAAAGGATGTAACTCAGGAACAGCCAGATGGAAGAGATGTATACTGTGGCCTCAAGGTATGGGGGAAAAGGGCACAAAGCTTCCATGCTTTCTGAGTGTTCCACTCTCCCTGCATCTCCACTGTTCACCAACCCAGAAACTCTCTGAACCCTGTCCTTTTGGGTTTTCATGGAGGCTTTGTTACATAGGCATGATGGATTAAATCATTGCCCATTGGTGATGGATTCAACCTTTCTCCCCTTTCCCCTCCCTGGAGGTTAAGGGGGTGGGACTGAAAGTTCCAACCTTCTAATTACATGGTTGGTTCCTCTGGTGGCCAGTCCCCAACCTTAGGTGAGTTCCACAAGTCATTACCCTATTAACATAACAAAAGACACTTTTGTCACTCTCATCACTTAGAAAATTCCAAGTGTTTCAGGAACTCTGTGCCATTAACAAGGATGAAGACCAAATATGTATTTCATATTATAAATGCAATATCAGCACCTCCCTTTAAATTTTGCTGCAGGAGAGATGATGATTTTTGACTTTTTTTTTTCATTCATTCAACAAACATTTCTTGAGCACTTGCTCTGTGCTGGGCAGCATGGAATGCTCTAGAGCAGAGATTCTCAGATGATTTGTGGGGAAAGACCAATTTGTTGCTTCCAATTTGCAGCCCACTGTGGACTGGGAGGGGGTCCTGCTCCGTGGGACCGCTTCACAGCACGCACCCTGTGAGACTCACTGGGCCCAAACTGAGCCTGTAGTCCACCCATGTGCTGGGAAGTTGTGGTGAATTGCTATAACGATTTCCAGATGCTTGTTCTCCATGGCTGCACTTGTCTCAGAGAGGTAACAACGGTTTGTGGACAGCCCCGGTCTCCAGCCTGGATCTGGAGAAGCAGGGCACTAAGGACACTGGCTCATTCCTCTGATCACAAAGATTGGTGTGGCGGCTACTGTTCTAGATGCAGGTGACACAGCAGTGGAGAAAGCCAAGGCCCTGCTCTCATGGACCTTATATTCAGGCCAAGGGAAAGAGTTAAAAGAAAAAAAGAATTACATGGTGTACTATGTGGTGATCACTGCTAAAAAGGAAAACAAAGCAGGGTAAGGAGATAGACGGGGGCGAGGGGGCGAGGGGCGTCAGGTGCGTCTCAGTGATAAGGTGGCATTCACATGGATCCAAAAGAAAGAAGACAGTGAGCCAAGAGGTTATCTGGGAAGAACATTCCAGGCAGAGGGAAGAGCAGGGGCAAAAGCCCTGAGCTCATTTCAGCTGCACATGGGGAGAGCACACACTTGTAGGGGCAGGGAATCGGAATCATCGGTGGGGGTGGGGGTCCAACCACAAAACCTCCCCCACCCACCACCACCAGAGACTCTGAGCAGCCTTCTGTACAGGGAGACCCTTGCCCCCCCTACCCAAATACCACTCCTGAGGGGGAAAGGTACATCTCTCCCGTCCACGTGGCAGAAAAACCATGGAGAATCCACGATTGAGAATACACATGGTCTCAAGAAGGCTGCAGCTTGGTGAAAGGCGGTGAAGAACAGCATAGTATTACAGGGGAAAGTAAGGACATCCAGAACTCACTCTCCTTGTGCGGGATTAGAAAGACCTTCTTAGATGACAGGTCTTGCTTGGGTGACGGGCCGCAGGTAGGTTCTGGGCAGAGGGGCCGCCGTGAGCGAAGGCACAGAAGCTGGGGAGAGCTAGGGGACCTGAACGTGCTTGCACGTGACTGGTGGGGAGGCAGCAGGCCACGGGGAAGCCAGGGGGGTTGGCAGGGTTCGGGTCAGAGAGGGCCTTGCATGCCACGGGAAGGCATTGGATTTTTTCTGGTAAGCAGTATGGAGCCGTTGGAGAATGCAGGCCAGCGGATGGTCAGATCTCTATAGAGAGGGCACCAGGGTGGCAGTGAGGGCAGCAGGGTGGGTAAGCGTGAGAGCGGGCAAGGCCAGGGCAGTGCAGAAGCAGGGCAGGAGGTGGATTCAGGAACCGCCGGAATAAAAAGGTCTGGACTTGGTGGGCGGTGGGACCCAGCGGAGAGTGATGGCAAGCGCCCGGGAGGACCCTGGGTTCCTGACATGGGCACCTCGGTGCCATTGACTGAGACAGGGACAAAGCAGGGAGAGCAAGTTCAGGGGCAAGAGGAGTTCAGTTTTAAGCATGTTGAATTCAAGGTAGGACAGAGCCAAGACCTGGTGAGCCACCCGCAGACGTGACCTCAGACAACAGGTCTGCGGAAACCCAGAGAACAGGGCACAAGCAGGGAACAGACTTCCACGAGGGGCCCAGGTCTCTCATCAGAATAGCTGTGATGTACTGAGCTTTTGGAACCTGCCAGGCACAAGTAGGCACTTCCTTGCTGGATGCCATTTATTCCTTAAAAGGACTCTTGCGGGGAGTGGGCTTATCTCAGTTGAGGAAGGCGAGATTCAGAGGTTAGGAGCTTGTCCAAAGGCGCGGAGCTGATGAGAAACCGCGCGCGGCATACCTGCGGCCTCCCACCTGCTGATGGCGGCCTCGAGGGGGCGCCGGAGGGAGCTGGGGTGGTTTAGGGAAGGTCGATAACTTTGATCTTAGGGAAAGAGAGCCGGGGCTTGCCTGCTGTCTCCAGTCCAGCATTTAATAAATATCTGTGGCATGAATGTGCCTCATCCCTCTGTGGAAGACTGAGCCCCGGCTGGCGGGGCCACGGGGCAACCCAGGGAGACATGGACAACGCTGTCCCAAAACTCAACAAGGGCCATATCGGGTGAGGGCCCATGTTACGTGCACACCCGGGGGAGTTCCAGGCGCTCCGGGATCGGGCTGGGGGAGTGCTGTAGGGAGAGCTGGGCCTCGGAGCTAACAGGCTGTGGAAGCCCAGCGACCCCAGGTGTGGCCCGCGGTCGACAAGCGTCCTCAGGGCCTGGCGGCCGCCGGACAACCACTGGCAGGTGCGGGCAGCTCTCCCGTGGACGTGGCTGGCCGCCCAGCCTGTGAGCACCATGACTATTTTGGGCTCTGTTTTCCCTCCCCTCAACCCCACTTCAACCGTCTTGCCCCTGGGGTTGCAGCCACTTAAATATGTAAATGCTGACTTGACTTCAGCCCCTTCCCAGGAGTTTTCCTCACTAGTGCGCCTGACTCCCAGGAAGCCTGCCCTGCCCAGGAACGGAAGGACCCAGCCCATTCCAAGAGGACCCTCCATGGTTGCCCCCCACTCCACCTCAGCAGGGAGCTGCCCAGACTGCCCTTTGCAGCTCTTCCTGGAGCGAGGTGCCCCATGATTCCCACCTCATGTTCAGTTAAGCACAATTCCTATAAACAGGCCCGTTAGGGGCGCCTGGGTGGCTCAGTTGTTGTGTCCAGTTCTTGGTTTCTGCTCAGGCCATGATCCTGGGGTCTTGGGATGGAGCCCCGTGGCAGGCTCCTCGCTCAGCGGGGAGTCTGCTTGAGGATTCTCTCCCTCTGCCCCTCCTCCTGCTCATGCTCTCTTTCTCTTTCTCTCTCTCAAATAAATAAATAAATCTTAAAGCAAACAAACAAAGCGAAACAGGCCCGTTAGTAGAATGGCATTCCAGAAAAAGAATGGAAGAGAAAGGAA
Organism: Phoca vitulina; assembly: GCF_004348235.1. Lineage (NCBI taxonomy): Eukaryota > Metazoa > Chordata > Mammalia > Carnivora > Phocidae > Phoca > Phoca vitulina. The sequence continues at coordinate 22,672,449 of NW_022589729.1, forward strand.
GCTTTGGTATTACAAACTGGTGGGAGGAATTAGGGGTGAGGTTAAGGAAAGTAGGCTCAGTCCATTGTGCCTCAGTTTTCTATAGAGAAGGGGAAATTAGGCTGTCAGGAAATTTCTCTGAATGACAAGTTGGGAGGTTTCTAGGACCATATCCATATCAATGGGCCATTTGGCGACCTCTTCCCTTGCTTCCCACACTTACCACTTGGAAGTAAAAATAAATTCTCTTCCAAATCATTAATAAGGTGGTCTGTCTCCTGATCTGGCTCCGTCCAGAATGAAGGAACTATGAATTCATAGTATGAGTTAGGCCTCCCTAGTGTGCTGATAGAGAGGCTCTGGTTGGGGGGAGTGCTTTCCTGGGTGTGGGTGTTGGTGACTAATGGTAAGAGCGGGCTTGGGGTGAAGCACAGCCCCCCTTGTTGGTCAGCTCCGGAGGGCCAGCCAGCTTCTCTCTACATGCCTCCCGGGGTCCTGCAGTGCTGCCGGTCCCACCAGCAGCAGGCTGGGCAGACACCCCCTCGGGAGACTGTGCTTGTTTGGGGAGACCTGGAGGGATGGGACGCAGGGCTCTTGGAAGCCCCCAAGCCAGGGTTCGGACGGCTGCAAGGAGAGCAGTTCCAGCCTGGAGTCTTGGCAGACGGGACTCTGCCTTCTCGTTTACAAATAGCTCTCCTGGGCCCCGAGGAGGGGGAAGGGTGACTGGGCCCACGATGGGGTAACTGCGAGGATCAGAAGATCGGGCTCCAGGGGCAGAACCTGGAGGGGTAGCGAGGCCTTCCGCAGGGCGGGGCTGAGCTGAAGCCCCGCCTCTTACCTGCGGGGCCTCCTCCGCACCCACAAGCCGCGATTCCCCTCACCCTGAGTGATAGCGTGTGGCTGTCTGCAGACAGCTGGTGTGGGGCCGTAGGACACGCAGGGGAGGTTACAGAAAACTCAGTTAAAGGTCAGACCCTGGTAAGATCAGCCAGGAGAGGGCCATCTGGGGTTCTGAGAAACGCTCCCCGTCTCCGCCGCCGTGCCCACCGTCAGTCCCCAGGATGGTGAGAGAAGAAGGACGCCCAAACCGGAAACCACCTGGGGACCTTCCCTTTGAGGGCTGCCCAGACCATTCGTTTATTCATCCGATTCTAGGCCCAGGAAGAAGCATAATGAAAGAAATGAACAAAAATCTGCACACTTTATGGAGTTTGTTTTCAAGGGGGTGAGATAGGAAATGAACGAGATAAAAATATATATATATGGTATTTTTAGCTAGGAATAAGTGCTAAGAAGACAAACTAAAACAGACAAGAGGAACAGAAAATGTCAGAGGTCCCTCAAATTATACTTGTGGGGCCAGGGAAGGCCTGGGTGAGGGATGAATCTTGAGTAAAGACCTGTAGGAAGGGAGGGAGCTGGCAACGTGGGGATGTGTGGTGGAGATGTGGGGGATGGGGGTAGAGGAATTCCAGGCAGAGGCAACAGCCAGTGCAAATGTCCTGAAGCAGGCGCATCGGAGGAACTGCATGCCTGGAGGGGAAGTCAGGGTGGCTCAAGGGTGCACTCAGGATGCACAGAAGAGTGGTGTGACTGTGTTTGCTTCCACAGGAGAAACTGGAGTATTTCTTCCTCATTGTGTTCTCGATTGAAGCCGCCATGAAGATCATTGCCTACGGCTTCCTCTTCCACCAGGATGCCTACCTGCGCAGTGGCTGGAATGTGCTAGACTTCATCATTGTCTTCCTGGGGTGAGGCCCCCGTGTGGGGGGTGGGGTTTGAGGTCAGAGGGACCCTCTGAGGCTACTGTGCCCACCACTCCCTCCAGCATCCCAGAGGCAGGATGGAACCCCAAGCATTGTGCCAGGGGGCAGCCCCTGGAAGGGCCAGCCCCTGCAGAGATGCGGCCAGGGTTGGGGGAGAGCGCAGCATTGCCAGCTCACACAGCCCTTCCCCAGCTAGGCACTCCGTGTTCCTTTATTCTTCTCCCATCACACACAATTGGAAATGATATACGTGGTTTCAGTGGCCAGCAGTTTCTGGACGTTTATAAATTTCTCAACCTTTATCATCTATTATTTCTTCCATGGACCTATACTAAGTACCTGTTATTTGGGTTCACAAAGATAGACATTTAGGAACCTGTATGTGTCGGCTGGGGCTGCCATAACAAAGTCCCACAGACAGGGGGGCTCCAACAATAGCACTTTGTTTTCTCAGCGTTCTGGAGGCTGGAGGTCCGAGATCAAGGTGTTACCCTGTTTGGTTTCTCCTGTGGCCTGGGACTGTGGGTGGCTCCCTCCTCCCTGTGAGCACGTGGTCTTTCCTCTGTGCCCACGCTCCCCCGGAGGCCTCTTTGCGTGTCCAAATCTCCTCTTCTTCCGATGACACCAGTCAGACTGGATTGGGGTCGACCCTCACGGCCTCATTTAACTTAACTCTTTCAAAAGGCCCTGTCTCCAAATACAGCCACATTGTGAGGTACTGAGGGTTAGGGCTTCAACATATGAATTTGAGGGGCACACAATTCAGTCCATAACATAATAACCCCCATTGTAACAGGAGCATTTATTAAGCACTGACTATGTGTTTTACATGTAACATCTCATTTAGGTTCTTCAACACTCTCAGTTTTCCCATTTAAGGAGGCTGAGGCTCAGAGAGGTCAAGCAACCGGCCCACGGTCACAGAGCTAGCCAGCGTCAGTGCCACGATTCAAACAAAGGCGATCTTAGCTCCAGAGGCTGCTATTTAACCACGACGCTGCCCTTCGATTCAATAAACGTGATGTTGGTTATTTACTCATTACGCTGTGCTGCTTTAGGCACCCTGGGGAAAACAGAATTCTGCGAATCAGCCTCCACTCTTAATGAGCTGCCTTGCTGGGAGGCCAGGACCAATGTATACAGAATAACGGAGTATCGGAAAACAGTACCACCCAGTGCATCATTGCCACGGCAGAGTGTCCCAGGGGTTCGGCTGTCAAAGGGAGGATTCATAAAGAAGGGTTGGAGATGGACTTCAAAGGATAATGGGACTTTGAGTAAATTGAGAGGAGGAGCAGATGAGCAGGGAAGAAAATAAAAGGGCATTGTCGGGAAGTGCAGCATGAGGAACACTCATGGGGAGACCTAGCTCCGGGCTTTCTCCTCTGGGTCCCCACGGAGGGCACCGCCCACCGTGGGGTACGCTCAGCTTGCAGGCTGGGGACCGTGAATGCCTGTGGCACATGGACCTCAACTCCCTTCAGCTCCCAGAGTAGACATCTCAGATGGATCCTGTACTCTTTTCCCTGAGTCTGAACTTGCCTCGGAATCTTTTCTAATAAAATTTTCCAGACAGACATCACCAAATCCGAGTTAGCCGTTGATGAGAGTTGTCACCTCTCCACTAGGCCTTTCCACAGGTCCCCTGAGCACAGATGGAACACGGGGTCCCAGAGCCACAGAACAGGGGCTTATCTGACCATGGGGCCCTCTTCTCTCCCTCTTCTCCACTCTAGGGTTTTCACCGTGATTCTGGAACAGGTTAACGTCATCCAAAGCAACACAGCCCCAATGAGCAGCAAAGGGGCTGGTCTGGACGTCAAGGCCCTGAGAGCCTTCCGCGTGCTCAGACCCCTCCGGCTGGTGTCCGGGGTGCCGAGTGGGTGCCAGTGGCCCTGCAGACGCCCTTCCTCCTCTCCCAACCCTTTCCCTTGCCGGGCTCTGGGTCCCCCTCCCACTTTGCTGTCCCAAGGCTTCCCAGGATATAGAGAGAGGGAGGGCCAGGAGTCCAAGAGGGAAGAAGACTTCCCTTTCCTCCTCCCTGCTCCTCTGCAGGCCTGCAGGTGGTCCTCAACTCCATCTTCAAGGCCATGCTGCCCCTGTTCCACATCGCCCTGCTTGTCCTCTTTATGGTCATCATCTACGCCATCATCGGGCTGGAGCTCTTCAAGGGCAAGATGCACAAGACCTGCTATTTCATTGGGACAGGTGAGCTCCCAGGGGACTGGGGAGGTGGGAGTGGCCCTAGGGCAACTCAAAGGGACAGCCGCCTCAGCCATGAAGAACCCCCAGAACTAGGTCATTTCCTCCCACACCTGTTACCCTGAGGAATGGGTCTCTCTTGGTCATGGGAAACTGGAGGAAGGACGGGTCTGCCAGGGTCAGTGATCAAGGGAAGAGGGCCGAGGGCTGGGCCACAGCCTGATTTGAAGTACTCCCACCCTAGATCAGTGTGGTATCTTTGGGCTTTCTGGGCCAGCTGTGGATTGAGATGCAGGCTCAGGACAAGCCTGAATTTCTATTTGTACTTTTCTTTGCAGCCATCCTTTCAGCTTTAATCTAAGCAGCCCCTCAGAGCAGGGGCCCACAGAGCGGGGTCTAAAGGGGATCTCAAGAAAGCACCCAAGAGCCAAAGTGTCATTTGTAGGGTTATCAGAGATAACATATCTTGAGGCCCAAATGAACTTGAGCCAAGCCTTCCAAACCAGCCGTTCTCAAACTGTTTGCCCCATGACTCTTCACGCTCTTAAAAATTCTTAAGGACCCCGGGCGCCTGGGTGGCTCAGTTGGTTAAGCGACTGCCTTCGGCTCAGGTCATGATCCTGGAGTCACAGGATCGAGTCCCGCATCGGGCTCCCTGCTCGGCAGGGAGTCTGCTTCTCCCTCTGACCCTCCCCCCTCTCATGCTTTCTCTCTCTCAAATAAATAAATAAAATCTTTAAAAAAAAAAAAAAAAAAAAATTCTTAAGGACCCCAACAAAAGAGCTTTTGTTGATATGGATTTTACTTATTGATATTCATTGATATTCATAAATAGGAAAACTGAGGAAAATGTCATAATATTAATTTATTAATTCATTTTGAAAGAACAGTGATTAGCCCATTACTTAGGAACATAAATATCTTATTAAAAATAACTATATTTTCCCAAACCAAGAACATTTAGTGAGAAGAATGGTACTGTCTTACATTTTATCTAAATCTCTTTAATGACTTAGCTTAATAGAATCTGCTGGATTCTCACAGCTACTTCTGTGTTCAGTCTGTTGTGAAATCACATGTCATGAAGGCTCTAGAAAACTCCACTCTGCATTCATTGAAAGATTGGGAGATGAAATAATGTCTTGGCATTCTTATAAGAATAATTCTGACCAGGGGCACCTGGGTGGCTCAGTCGGTGAAGCATCTGCCTTCGTCTCAGGTCATGATCCCAGGGTCCTGGGATTGAGCCCCACATCTGGCTGCCTGCTCAGCAGGGAGTCTGCCTCTCCCTCTCCCTCTGCCTGCCACTCCCCCTGCTTGTGTTCTCTCTCTCTCTGTTAAATAAATACATAAAATCTTTTTTAAAAAATTAAAAAAAATAATTTGGACCAGGTGGGTGCCCTGAAAGGGTATGGGTCCCCCACTCCAAGATTCAGTGCTGCCAGCCTGCTGTGTCAGTCTGTCTCGGTTGGAGCCTAGCTTCTACCAGGGTCTACGGGAATTGGACACGGCACAAGAAAGAAGTGACTTCTATTGGGACAATCCCTCCCACCAAAAGCCCAGAATCTAACTCACCAAAATAACCCAGGGTGGACAAGGCCGCCAAGATCTGCAATATCTCAGGAGACTCCTCACTCCCCAGGCCCACTGACAAGGGGACAGGCAACACAAGGTCCAAATCCAAGTCAAGACAGTGAACTCTGATAGAGCTTTTGCTGGTTCCATTCCTAGTCCCCTCCCAGCTCAGCCTCTTCATGTTCTTGCAATAATCTATGTCCTATAATTAGCATTATCCAGACAGAAAGGAGGAGGCTTTCTATCACAGCCTTCAAACCAAATCTGGAGGTCTCCTCTGGTGTTATGCATTCTTGACCAGTGCCGGCCAGCAGTGCTCAAGAACCTTTCTGGGATGGGAGTTACCTGACTTGAAGGGTCAGGGACCCACTCAGAGCTCAGAACTCATCGATGTTCTCCTCTCCCATCGCCAGAAGACTGAACCAATATGGTAAATATGGGTAAGGTAGGGCATGCCAGCTCTGATGAGCTAATCGAATCTCTGAACACAATAGGAGACTAAAACATCCTGAGATAAAAGGGGATCCAGGATGTCATCCAAAGAGCACCATCCAGGGACACGGAGGGGACTGCAGCCTATTGGGAACGCCTGCTAAAAGCAGACCCCCGCCCCTAAAGCTTCACATCTCGTGCAGCTCATCTCTGTCCCGCTGGGACATCTCAATGTCAGCTCCCAGAAAGAACTCAAGTCAGAACGTGGGTGGCCCCACCCCACACCTCCGCCCCAGCCACACAGGTGCCTCATTTTTAAAAGCTCTGTGGGTAGACATGACATTCAGGTTACACCTGCTACATAGGGGGCATGAAGCCGACCCTCCGATGAGGCCCTGGGGCCCGAGATATGATCACTGCTGCCTGTAGATGCCCGTGGCTGGGCCGTGGCCCCAAGCAGTCCTCTTCTCTAGCACCATATGCTCCCAGGGAGCACTCCTTTGTGTTTCCAGCTGAGTGTGTTCTAGACCTAGTCCTCAGTGATTGCAGACTACTCTTCTCCCATTCTTGTCCACCTGCGCCTCTTATCTGACACTCACGCTGCCTTCTGCCTCCAGATATCGTGGCCACAGTGGAGAACGAGAAGCCCTCACCCTGCGCCAGGACGGGCTCGGGGCGCCCATGCACGATCAATGGCAGCGAGTGTCGGGGCGGCTGGCCGGGGCCCAACCACGGCATCACCCACTTCGACAATTTCGGCTTCTCCATGCTCACCGTGTACCAGTGCATCACCATGGAGGGCTGGACCGACGTCCTCTACTGGGTGGGTCTGGCCCCGCGGCTGCAGAGCCCCCTCCTTTCATCCACAGGCTCACCTGGCGGGGGAGGAGGTGGGGCCTGATGGTCACTGACTCTAGGGTCCGTTGCTGCTTCTCACCCCTCCTTGGGAAACCTACACAGGGTGCATGGCCCCCTTCTTGTCCCCAGTGTGTGTCCCAGCATCCTCTGGGCAGTCCCCATGGTACAGCCTGTCTGTGCAGGACCTAAGAGGTGGGTGAGGAATGAAAACAAGGAATCCATGGGTTCTGGTCTCAACTTCTAACTTTTTCCGAAGCCTGCCCAAGAGTGACTCATTCCTGATAACCTAGAATCTCAGATTTCCCGAATGACCTAGAATCTCAGATTTCCTGAGGGATGAAGGGCCCTCTGAGTCTCTTTTTGCCCCAGGGCAAGACTGCTTTCCGATATAAATATTATTAGATATCAGTTTCCTTGTCTATAAAATAAGAATACTACCTACATCATAGGGTAGTTACGATGGTTACTAGGCCGATTAATTGAATTACAACAGTGCCAGCAACATGCAGTGCTATATTAGTTTTCTTGTTGGAGTGTATTATTTATTTGGTGTTATCCGGAGATAGGTTGCATTTCTTATTTAATCCTCCAACCATGGAAGCCATTGTTCCCACTTTATAGATGAGTAAACTGAGGCTCAGAGAGGTTCAGTAACTTGCCCGCACTTATGGAGCCAGTGAGCAATAGATCCAAGAATTGAACCCTCATCCATGTGGCTCCGATCCCAGAACTCTTAACCACAATGTGACACTGTCTTTTGAGGGAAGGTTATCCAACTGTCAGATGCTTGCAAACAGAAAGGATTGGTGCGAATAGTTCTTGTAAGCTCATATTATGGGAGCAAACATTTCAAGGGCCTGTCACATGTGTTATTTCGCTTCTACTACAAGTCTGTGGGGGCAAGCGCATATCACCATCCCCATGGACAGATGGGATGATATTCAGAGATGTTAGGTGACTTGTCTAGGGTCACAGAGCTTGTTCGTGAAGAAGTTGGCCAAGCTTAGGCCAAGACTTTTTAGTGTTTCTTCTGCTTTGAAAAATCTTAGCTGTAAAGAAACCACTTGGAGAGAGAGTGTATGAGAGACTCCAGCCAGGGATGTGCATGGCTGGAGGGAGATATGGGTCAGTCATGTCTGGGCCAAGTGGACAGTCAGCAAGGCTCCTTTTTGAGAAGTCCTTCTAACTCCAGGTCCTAGGTCTTTGGAGAGGGAGGAAAGTCCCCTCACTGGGCCCAGATGGCCTCTCTCCTTCTCCCCCAGGGTCAGGTGGAGCATGAGCGCCCTGAGTCTGGAAGGGGACCTAAGCCCTCGGGTCAGTGGACGGGACTCACACCTCTTTCTGGACCAGGTCAATGATGCCATCGGGAACGAGTGGCCCTGGATCTATTTTGTCACCCTCATTCTGCTGGGATCCTTCTTCATTCTCAACCTGGTGCTGGGTGTCCTGAGCGGGTAAGGAAGCTCACAGGGAGCTGGGAGGAGAGGGAAGAAGAGGAGAGGAGAAGAGGGATAGAGGGTGGGAGGGAGAAGGGGCAGCTGGGATGGGGGGGGGTGGAGAGGAGGGGAGAGAAGAAGGAAAAGAGCCAGAGGGAGAAGGAGAGTAGTGGGTAGAGAAGGAAGAGGAGCGAGAAGAGGAGGAGGAGGGCAGGGAGATGTGGATTAGAACCTCCGCTTATCCCTTCTGCCAAGAGCACGCTCCTGGGTTAGCAAGGGAGATATAGAAGATAAAGGTAAGAGCTCCTTCATTTTTAATTTTTCTTCCTTCTCCTCAAGCCTCCTCCCATCCTTTCCTCCTCTGTCCCTCTGCACCCACACTCCCTCTGAGTGAAGCCCCTAAGATCCCAGCCTCCTGCCCCTGGATGTGCCTGAGCTGATGCTTGGCATTAGGAGTCAGTGTAGCCTTCAGGTGAGGCACCTGACTCTGGAGCTAGACCGTCCAAGCTTAAATCCTTGCACTACTGCTTGGTGGCTGTGTGACCTTGGCCTAATTACCTAACTTCTCTGTGCCTCAGAGTCCACATCTATCAAATGGGAATAATCTCATAGCGTTGTTGGGAGGATTAAATGAGTTAATACATATGAAGTACTTAGAACAGAGTCCAACACATAATGAGGGCTAAGTACTAATGGTCGTTAATAATGAGAGAGGTTCTCTCCACGACGGCTCCACCCACCCACAGCGGACAGTCTAGAAGTGACCGTCTGCCGCCTTCCCCACTGCCATCACCCCCCTCCAGAAGCTCCCCTCCAGGCATTGTGTAGGCAGAATTCAGGGGGTTCTGTGAACTTGAATAAGAAAACTTGTCTTTCTTTTTTAGTAACTCTCTTTGAAGTTTAATGTTGCCTTTCATCAGGCATGGAGACAACATGCCACAGTAGTGGTTTTAGCGCTGACTGTGACTTGTCCCAGTAGAAACCACACGTCACATTACAAATGTTGCAACTAGTGCCTACACTCATTACTACTTTGAAACTAAAATAGTTGTTAGATCGGCAACTAGATGTTGCTAGTTAATGAATTAATAAAGAAACATACGTGGTACTTTATCACAATTTCTTTATATTTCAATAACTGTATTTTAATATAATCGATTCCTTTGTAATAAGATAGTTTTATTTTGTGTATTTTACAACATTATTCTGAGGAGGGACCCATAGGTTTCATGGGACTACCCAACGATCCACAGCACGAAAAGGTACAGAGGCCCTGCCCGGGGCCTGCCCCCCGGGGGGCCAGTGCAGAGAGCCGAGGTGCTCATGTCACAAGCCCATCACTGTGCTCCAGCCTCCCTCTCTCTCCACCCTGCTTAGTGGTCGAGGGCTGCCTCTACCAGTCTGAAGACCCCTCACTGGCCCTCAGGTCCCTTCCTTCTAGTGCTGCCACCTGGTTTCTTCTAGACTCAGGAGATTTCCCTCCAGGCCTTAGGTCTGTAAGCACAACTACATTTCTAAGGTAGCTTCAAGGTCAGGGCAGCATGGAAAATATGAGGATCCGTGGCTGATTCTGTGAGAGCAATGGGCTGTCATGTCGTTAACCCCTAATATCCAAGGTAACCCCAAGACGAGGTAGGGTGAAATATCAGATGGGAGGAGCAGAAAGCAATGAGAAAGGCAGGCTGCATGGGAGGGGATGGTGAGGAGGCATGAGAGAGCCTGCCCCTCCATCACCTGGAAGGGCACCTGGACCCCAGATGACCCCCTGGACCAGAAGGCAGAAACACACCCAGCCACAGAATGTGCTCTCTCTGTCTTTAGGAAGCTCAATCCTCCTTCACCTCCTTTCTTTTTTCTCCTCCTTCCCCTGTCTCCCCTGTTCCATTTCAGGGAATTCACTAAGGAGCGGGAGAAGGCCAAGTCCAGGGGAACCTTCCAAAAGCTCCGGGAGAAGCAGCAGCTGGAGGAGGACCTCCGGGGCTACATGAGCTGGATCACGCAGGGCGAGGTCATGGACGTTGAGGACTTGAGAGAAGGTTTGGGCCCAAAGGCATGGTCAGCATGCCCTCCCCACCCCCTCGCAGTCAGGACCCACAGGGAGCACTGCGTCAGGTAACCTCCTGCAAGCCTGGGAGGCCCACGGAGCAGGTATAACGTTGCCATCTTGCGGGTAAGAAAACTCAGGCCCTTAGAGGGTGAGTGACTTGCCTAAAGCCTTACACCTGGAAATGATAGCATCCAGCGGTGCCCGGGTTTCTTCCTGGAGTACAAAGAACCACGCCACCTGTCCATAACCAACCCCCTGCAGGTGTGGGCTCTTTCTAGGGCCGGGAGTGCACGGGGATTCAGGCCCACCTGGGGCCCATTGTCACAGGTGTCTCCAGTCAATGGTCCCTTCCCCAGTGTGCCCAGCCTAGGTGTGTCCAGCCCAGAGGGGCCCAGAAGACTGGTCCACTCTTTCTCTCTTGTTCCCAGGGAAGCTGTCTTTGGATGAAGGAGGCTCCGACACAGAGAGCCTGTATGAAATCGAGGGCTTGAACAAAATCATCCAGTTCGTGTGAGTATCCACCCTTCTCCTCAGAGTCTTCCCAGCCTCAGATCTCCTGGAGATGTGGAGTTAGAACCCATTTACTATTCCCCATTTACTGGGCTTTAGAGTCACATTCCTGTCCCTTAGTGCAACCAGAGGGCACTCAGCAGATGACCTAATTATATACTACCTCAGGAAGAAAGTGGGAGCCTGCCAGAGGGCAAGGAGAGAATTTGGCCGCTACCCTCTGATCAGAGTGGCGTTGGCAGGGTAATTAGTCCTGGAAAGCTCTGCTTGGGAAGAGGGAAGGTGTGTGCTGTAAAGAGGTAGCACGGGGAGCTTTGCAGGGAGGAGGCTCCCCCCCC